>NW_023998439.1:612209-737492 GCF_014805625.2 Glossina fuscipes
TGTGGATGGTTGTGGCATGTAATTTAAAAATATCCTGGGATTCATTGTAGATTTTCAGTGCATTCAATTGTTTCGCTTTACGTTTTATACAAGCAGATAAATTGATAAAACTGAAAAAATATGTATTACAATAAAGTGAAATATATTCTGGAAATTCTATTATTTTTTTTCTTTTTTTTTAAATGATTTAAAATTTAAGGTATGTCTCCTATACAGGTAGGACCTTGATAGTCAAAATGAAATGGAGAAAGAGATAGTGAGGAAGTGATCGCAGTTTACTGGATATCAACGCAATCGGGAAATGTTATGCCTTTGTCGGCTGAGCATTCACTGTAAGCAGTGGACAAACCGAACACTGATCTTTACCGGGACAAGCTTACATATCTACAAGAACGTACGATACGAATGGGTTCACCGACTTGTTTACCATACACAACAACTAGTTATGTGGCAAGCTTTGTAACTATATGAACTCTGTAAAGGAACTGCCATTGCTTACCAAACGTTATAATACAGAGAAGAGATGTATAGACGCTTGAAATTTTGTTCTTGTTTTTTTTTTTTTTTTTTTTGTTGTAAAAATGTAGGTGATATTTGGCAAAAGGCTTCATTTGATTGCAAGCACATGTTATTGTGTATGTTTATAGTTTATGTTTGTTTTTAAGATTCATTTGACATATTTGTTATTTTGGTTTTATATCTGCCACTTACTTACATTGCCAAAACAAATCATTTTTGGTATATTGTCAATGTTACGGAAAGTTTGAAAATGACTTGTTTAACGTTTACAAATCATTGCTGCTAAAATGTGCCAAAAGCAGAAAAAAGCTACGCAATGGTTATACGCAGCTTGAGCCGAACCTTTGCTACCCATCACTAATCGATTCTTAATTCGTTCTTGGCGTTGTCTTAACAAATGGTGTACGATAGCAATCAACGAACAACTTCTCTTGGATGGGTTTACAATAATTTTCGATGGACAACAACCGTCGATCCGACAATTAGAAATTTTAGCTCCTCACTCATGTGGCTTTTATGATTTATCTGTCATACTACTTGTTTACTTTAGAAATCACTTGATTCTCTCTCTTAATAGGCACTTTTTTACGGCACCTACTCTAAGTAAACCTCGCTAAATTATGCGAGCATAACGAAAGAAAAATTTAAATTCTATGTGCAACATATCGGCAAAGAAACTTAATAGAATCCATTGATGATAGATATCAAATACAAAACCAAAATCAAACTTTCGTTCACACTCAATCATCACACTCAGCTTACCGTAGCCATGGAATGCAGTAACACGTTAACACATTTGCTTGCCTGCGCGTAGCCACATACAGTGAGCACACAAGCACACAACAAGCTATATCAATGTTTACAAGATTCCTTGTACATTGTTTTTAATACCTGACACTTAAACGTACTTAATTACCTCATATGCGCGCACAATTAAGGTTAAGCCTAGCTTCGTTCGCGTTGTGTATCAACACGTATACAAATAAAAGAATGGATTCGCATTTTTCAACCGTAATATGTAAGGAGTTGTGACCATTGTAAACCTCTTGATTTTAACATGACATATGATGTGAACTTCAACTCCGTTCTGGAAATAAAGATTCTGCTTTGGGCGAACTCACGGATCACCGCAGAATCTATTCGCCTACTTATCAGGGTAATGGAAGGATGGGCGACATGTGCAATTTTAAGACGCATACCAGGCTGTATCAAGGTTCACAAGATTCCTTCGACGTTCATTTTAATAGCCAACAAAGGTTCGGCATGAGTAGCATATGCATATCCGCGTCAATTAAGGCTAAGCCAAGCTTATAGGTCTGGTGTTAAATGGCGCAGAAATGTGCGTTTAAGATTAATTAATCAAAAAAAAAAAAGTTGTGAAAATAAAGCTCAAGCATTTCGTAAGTATTTACTTTAAATATGCATTCGGAGCCATCTACCTAACGATACTTAAACGAAAATTGTTTCTTACTAATAAACCTTTGGGTTTTTTTTCGTGTATAAAAAAACGTAAAAAAAATAGTGGAAATGCACTAAAAGCAGCTTGACAGATGGCCAACTAATATATAAATTTTACAGACACGGCAAGGAGGGAATGAGTATGTGTGAGAACTCTTTTATTGTGATAATAAGAAGCTTACTTAACCTATTTAAACAAACGTGAGGCATAGTCTATATTTGAAAGTTTAAAAATCTCTAAAGATGATTAAATATAATTATAATTTAGTCTTGGAAAACCGTCAAATAACTACAGTTTATTTATAACTAATTGAGATCCGAAGCGTCTTGGATGGAAAGGAATTAAATTGTTGCAACACCAAAAGCAATTGCTTAGCGCAATTGGGTCCACTTTGCTCATATCATTAACACTCAAATAATTTGTAATAAAAAGGATGCAGAATCCCTCGATCAGTACTTTCAAAATCAAGGGGAGGATCATATCAAAGCGGGTTTTTAAAGAATTGAAAAAATCTTGAAGAAGAAGAAATACAGTGACCTTGAGGCAGAATACATTGCAGAATGAGTGTTTTTTTTTTTTGTTGAACTTTCGTAAACATTGGACTTCGAAAGATAAGTAGCAGAAACTTAGATTTTAATCGAAGAAATGTCTTCCTGATTATCTCTAACATCCTTCTTAAGAGATCACCTATGATGACTTTTTGTTTATACAACATTTCTTACTTCCCCTCACTTATATTTACCCGTTTATTTACCCGTTTTACAAAAATATTTATTCAAAATTTATCCATAAATTATTCGCAGAATTGAAAGATATATATGTATGTGATTGAATTATATGTTCCAAAGTAATCATTGCATTCATATGCTCTTACGCGCATATTTTTACTTGCAATTGATTTAATAAAGTACACTACGAAAAAAATCATCATGAGATTTCCGTTAAAAAAAAAAAGAAAAAAAAGTCGAAAAAATTAGAAAAAAGTTTGTTTTGTAAATGTATGAAAAAAAATGTTTGTTTTTCCTTTGAATTTTCTTTACCATAACACATAATGAAAATGCCAATTTCCTCAACAAAATAGCAAAACTGCGGAAAAACTTGACCAACAAACTCCTTAAAAACAACTTAAATAACTTGTACGAAATAAAATTGAGCTTGAAATTCACAAAGGGAACCTCATCCCCGTCACTATCAAAAAAAAAAAAACGGAAATATTTACGTAAAAGCATAGGAATTGAAACGGAAAGCAAGCAACGAAAAATAATATTACAAAACAAAATAGAATGAAGGAAGTGCAGCTAAATTAAATAAAAAGCAAAACTCAAAACTAAAACTTTGTTTCGGTAATCGAATGCCACTCAAAATCGTATATATTGTAAAAAAAATATACAGTATATATATATATATATATATATGTATATGTATGTATATGTCTTTAAAAAGAACTAAATACATATATGTTTTAAACGTAACATTAGAGAAGCTTATGCTGCCAAAATTAGAAAATAAACAAGCAAGAAGACTATCATTGGACGAATCTGACCATTAGATACACTATTACTTACACCACTTCGGGTACTCGAACATCAATGTAGTTTAAATTTAGCAAACTTAATTCGCTTGTCAAAGAGTTTTTATTTTTCAGATGATTTGTCGTCTTCGGAACCTATAAAGGCAGGACCGAAGAATAGATCTATACGCTTCAAATTCCCTACGTCTGATGTAAAAGTTGGAACTTCTTGGCATATGAAACCCTACTCTTCATTAAAACTTTGGTATGAATTGGGATCTAAGAAATAGACCTACATGGTCCAAGTTCAGCAAGCTTAGTTTTTGTGCCAAATTATTGTTTTGAAAGAATGTTTATCAAGAAGTATAAGAAATTAGGGCGTTTCACCGTATAACCAATCAGTTTCCGTAGGAAGGAGTCCACCAAAATTTCCGATTCGGACTAAACTTTTCAAACTTCACTTTGAAATGGCGAAATACAATTACTAAGCGATTTTTGTCGCGATATTCTAAAAATTACAATATTTTCTCATGAATCGCTTTGCCAGGAAGACGATATTTCGTATTTGAAGGGACCAGAAGGATGTGGTCTGTTATTAGCTATTAAAGTATGGTGAAACGGTTAATATCGATTGCTACCGACAAATGTTGTTCACTGAACGAGCGAAATGTGAAAAAACGCAGCAGAAGAGTTTTTTACACAATACCCACTCATGCGTCCATGCAGTAATACTGATTCGCAATACGTTGGAAGGGCTCAACTGGTAAGTCCTAGCCTAAGCGGCTTACTCCCCAAGTTCCCGTCTTTCCGTTTACCCCTTTATTTGTTTTGATGAAACACGCACTTGATGAGCTACGCTTTATTTCCTACGAATATATACGAACATGGCTCGATGACTGCTCCCTTGCTCCCAAATGTCAACACTTTCCACAAATTTTGCGACAAATGGAAAAACTGTATAGCTAGCGATGGTGAATACTTTGAATAAAATGTTTTTTATTGTTTTCATAAAATATTGTGTGTGTTTTCTATACAATTTATTTCATATGTACAAACCCGGTAGTCTCTGAGTATAAATTAAGAACAGATGTGGTATAATGTTCCCAATTATTATGACGTCGGCCGGATCGACGGACGAGTGGATAGACGCATACGTTTTACTTTGATTAGCAGTATGTAGTGCTGAATTTTTGACGTATTTTTCTAGATGTTGCGAGTCGCAACGTAAATCTATTATACTCGCATCCATTTGTAGTAAGGGTAGCCAGCATAACTCAAACCAATGAGTTGTTGTTGTCAAAATAGCAATAAAAATATGACATGATAATGCTTTAATTCAAACGAGAGTGATGCGTGCAGTGAGTACTTCGCTTAAGACTTTTCACCTATAAAATATTATTTCCTTTCCCCCCAAGAGAGTTGTACTTACTTACATATCATATCTATATATTGGCAGATATATAATAACACAATAATAGTTTTCGACGTTAACTGAAGGAAAGAAGGATAAAAAGCGGCCATAGTCATTGTAATTAAAACATATCATAATGGCTTTTGCTTTTTATAATCACGTCCTAAAGGATATAAATATAAAGCAAGTTCGGTCTGAACATTACTTAAAAATCATCAAAGAAATACTAACTGTTTCTTAAAGCAATTTTCTACTTCTTTTCTTTTTTTCTAATACAATTTTCAACTTTCAAATCGTGGACCAATGTACATAGTTACATTAATTATAAGGAATATGAGCGAAGAGAAGTGCAAAGCCATTTAACTCGTTTGATAGCGCGTCATATGCTCTTTTTTACCACAGAGCCCGCATCAACCCATATATGTGATAGCTCAAAAGAACGTTATACTCTTACACTCCTTTAGAAGGCTCTAAACACCTGTACGTAATGTCTACTTCAACTGATGTCAGATAATAAGGGGAAAGTCGAGGGCTCTAACGAATGTTTTCCCCAGAAGGACCTGGTAGGGAACGGGTCACCTTGCTTTATGACACAAAAGAAACTTATGTACTTAAGAATGCAACCGAAACAGTTGAAGGAGTTGCAAAAGCATCTCAAAGGCTATAGTAATGCATTCTGAATTAACTGGACAATAAAAGATCGTTCAATGAATTATATATAGATATAAGTGACGTTGAAATGAAAAGAGTTCGTACTCGACCTAAAACACTGTAATCGTTCTACTAAAAGGTTGACCGATTGTGATTGAAAGGTTTTGTAGAGACAGATTAACAATCTAATAAAATGGAATTAGAATTTCGTAGACATGGACGAAGAAGGAATTGTGATCTCTAAGTTGGAAACGGTAATAGAAAAGCACAATACGGTTGACAATAAGTTTGGGTCTATTCAAGTTATTAAATGGGCAAGTAAAAAGACCTTCAACGCAACACATGGCAGGCAACTTGAGAAAAGAACGCGCTCTAGCATATATATCTTGAACAAAGAAGTACGGTTTCACATTGTATGAGTTTCGTAGGTTAGCACTTACGTTGTCATTGTCTCGGCCAAGGTTACATTTACTTCCCAGGATATAGCAAAGACTCGACAAAATCAATAATTTAGCAAGTTGAAGAAATATGCTCAGCTAAACTTAAAAAATATAGAGCTTATCTCACTTGGTTTTATATAGAGCATGTTATCCGATATTCAAAGGCCTACGAGCTACAGATAATGCTGGTTCTGTTCCAAAATTTGTGAACGAAGATTGCAGAGATATCTGAGTTTCGATTAGCTTTTGCTTTTCCTGTTTCATTTTTTTGATCTATCGTTATCATCTATACAATCAAGTACTTCTCAAAAGTTGTTAGTTGGGAAGCAGGTTATCCATTCGATGGTGTTCCTTTCGATTTCTTCCTTAGATTAAAAACTGTAGTCTTTTGGTACGCGTCAGTTCGTGTTCTCTATTTTTTCTTTTGATGTTCTTCTTGCCTTTTTTGAAAGTAAAATGACAAAAACACATTCTAACGGACGATAGCATGGACCGAATGCGAATTTCTTCTACCGAACATAATAAAACAAAGTGAATAGAATTCGACTTGGCTCGAGCATAATTTCTTCTTTGTTGCCATTTAATATTTCTCCGCCATAACCGATAACAATTCATAATTACTTATGCGTAGATATATCCTAATGAAACATGCCATATAAATGAAATGACACATTGCATTAAAGTTATTATACACATGCATCATATGTACGTAAATACGTGCGTGCTAATAGAAATATTTATCCTCAAACCCTTGTATAGATACGCATATATATATATATATATGATCGTTATTGTACATTTTGATGTCATGGTCATGTAGTATATGTGCATATTTTTTATCTTGATTAATAATAGCTGACAGTTTATAATAAATATCAAGGCAAACTTGAATAGAAATATTTTGGTGCAATCTTGCAACAAAAAAAACAGAAAAAAAAACAATTCAATCTTAAATAGGTCTAGTTAAAGATTTACTTCGCCGCAAATTTCATGTTTAATTATTCTGACGCATTCCAAAATCAAATTCATTATGGAATAATCTTCTTCTTTTTCTTCTTCTTGTATTATGCAGCAAATCAGGAAATATGGAATATTAAAATTCTTTTATCAGAATCAATCAGGGATTAATGAATTCGTATCAGGATAATGTATAGTAAAAAGGATCAAAAATGAAGCATAACATCTGTTAAAACAGACTTATGAACTTAAGCTTGAAGCGATCCAACCGCGTCAAATTCATTTGTACTTCTGTGAGTGCGTTTATTGCACTGTACATATAAAACGTCTAAGACTTCAAGAGTAATACATCTATCGCTACAAGCAGCGCCACCATATGTTATTGTTCCTTTTTAGCTCAATACTACACAAATGTGCACTACAGCACACCACAGACCTTTCCGACCCCTTTCATATAATTCAACATACATCTTCCTTCTCTTTCTAAAGTTTAGCAAATCAGCAAGAAATGAGTTATCGTGGCGTGTAGCAAAAATTTCGAAATCTACTAATATTTAAGAGATTTCTAACTTTTAAAAAAACCCAACTTTGACCGAACATAGACTACCTCAAAAGTTTTCGACGCACATAACAGAATCCATCTACCTTTCTAACATTTGAAACCTTTTTCATAATACCTTTTAAGTACTTTTACGCGCTCCTTTGCACAGGAAAGTTATACCGAAAGAAATATATACAAATTTTCACATAGGTCGCCGCATAGTCCCTCAGATATGAGTCTCGACTAGCAAGACTGCTCAGCACAGTTGACAGTACCTGATTGTAGATATGGTAAGTGCTCAATCAGTAGGCGTAGGCTTAGCTGGACATACACACCCATTCTTTACCTTTCCCCCTATCTTCTTCCCGTTCTCCATTTCGTTCCAATCGTCAGTGTATTGAATGAGTGGTCATAACCTATGCTATGGACATAAGTCTGCTTATCTTACCTTTTAATAATGCAAACATATCATTAATTATCAAATAAAACACGTTCGCTATTAAAATCTGGGCTTGAGTACGCATTGCATCTTTCCTTGGCAATACGACTACGAAGCGAAACGTGGACTTTATTAATATACACTTAATCTTTGTGCCTGGGCACATTGCCGTCTCTTACGATATAGTTCCGTTCATTAAAGTTAGGATTCCGCGCTCTGGTGCTCATACTACCTTAATCATTGATCATTATGGCATTTTCATTCATGGTTTTCTCTTTTGTAAGGAAAGTGACTTAACACTAAGGGAATCTGATAGAGACAAAGGTAATGGCAACGCTAAAATAATTAACTCTTGCTCTACCTCTCTCTTGCTTATTCTTTGCTTCTGATCACACGTATGTCCCTCCCCGTGCCTACATCAACACAGATTAAGCTAAGTGTTTAATTTGTATAACACAAAATGAAATAAATTAAATCGATATTATTCCAGGTTAGGTCTATTGCTGCCTAAGACCTGGAAATCAATTATTCCCTATGGCTTTACATTTCATCTTACCTGTCTTCCTACTAGAATTTAAGAAAGAAAATAACTCACGCGATTTAAATAGTCGCATTAACTATGTCCGTCTGTCCGACCATCTCGTTTTTATCATCTTCGTCGGCAGTTGCCAGTTTCATAATCGCCAAACTTAATAGAGAAAATTCATTGCATCCTGTAAATGATGTTTGACGTTCGTGTATCATTTGAAATTTTGACAGTGCCATTTCACGTACTGATTGATACTTGCTTTCACTTTCAATTTAAACTTTTCAAATGTTTTTCTCTTATTGAATATGTATGTAATCATTTAATTGTTCTAATATACTTTTGAATTAACAAACTAGAATATTTTTTTACAAAAACATTAAAACAATTCAATTTTTTTATTTTTTTTTTTTTTACACTTTTGCTTATTTTAGCGATAGCGATCCAGACAATTGCAAACGAGAATCGCGTACAAACCTTTAAACTAATTGTTTTTATTTAATTGGTAAGAAATGTTAAAAAAAGCCGGACAACATCGAAGTCGTTTACGTTCAGGTATTCAATTTGATGAAGATAATCTGCAGTCATTAAGAAGGCAAAATAAGGATTATGGTCACACAAAAGTTCGTCAAGCACAAACTCCATATCCACGCATCGAAGATCCGGTTGATCCTTCTTTGCTTCGTCAGCGTCTCCTTGAGCTATTTGGTGGACTTCAATTTCTGAAAGATGAAGAATCGGACAAAAGCAGCAGTGACGGACAATCGCCAGAATCACGAGCCGAGAGTTTCTTAAAGAAACGAAAAGAATTTACTGTATGTGAATATACATGCACCAGGCAAAGGAATATGGCGTTTTACAAACAGGAGCCAGGATGTAGTGTGGGATCTAATTGGCGTACTGTAGCCGCAGCGAAAAATTCAATTGCTGTCTCACGTACGAATAGACCCCGATATTCTCAATGTTCGGGCCTTTCAACAAATTAGTTAATTATTTTGCAATACTACGTACGTACGTTACAGTTTTCCAAATTCTTGGTCAAGTTAAAAATTCAATTCATGATCAAAATACTTTATATATGTATACCATATGTGTTATACTCGCGGGAATGGACCATATATGTCGGGCGGTATAGGCAAGAAGTTGGAAGCATGGACTGACTCTTCCCTTTCTCATATATAGTAAAATTGGACATTTCGTCACGATTAATAATTAAAACGTACTATATTTAACATAATTATGTTATTATTTTTAAGTATATTACAAAAAATTATTGGTATTTATATAAATACATTTGTTTTAATGCAGATTCTTTTCTACGAAACCATCAACGACTACTAATTTTGAACCTTGATGGATGATGCCAAGGTTTTCAAATTCTTATTAAGTGGGATAGATATCCCGACGACACATAACACGAAGGCGACGTGAAAAATCGAATATATATTTTACAAATTTGCAAAGGAATTGAATCCAGCGCACTCGGGTAGAGAAAGAATTGTAAAATTTTACACTTCTGCTTTTGCACTCACAAAATCGCTAATATAAGAAATTTAACAAAAATGCCTTCCATCCACACTGTTTTTTCGTTTCGCGTAAATTGCAAACTAACTTTCCATATTGCTTTAGTTCTGTAGATATCTTTCATGACTTCTCATGAGATTACATATTTATAGTCATTCAACACAGAGTAGGGTTAAAGTATGAAAATTGCATTTTCACTTGCGATTAATATAAAGATTTTTTAAATATTGTAGTTCTCTTGGAAAAATTTTAATCGACACTTAGACTAACTGTAGAGTAGAGAGACCCATATTAGAACATTAATGACGGGTATAATTTTTCAATTGAGATTACCGAGTGCGGATTAGCCGGTGGTAGAGATTTTTCAAACAAACGTGAATACAATTGATACTTTTCGATTTTTTTGAACATAAGACCAACATTCGATATCTTTGTTTACAACTTCGTCACGGAACCATAATTGTTTTTGAAACACCTAAAGCGTTTACTTTAAATAAAATCTCATTTTCATGAATCGTAATCGCGCATTTTACAACAAAAATTGCAAGAAAAGTATTTTGACCAAATTGCAATGAATTGTCGCTGCACTCTGCCCATCAAAGCTGTCTTTGCTGGGCCTTTATCCTTTTTTTTTTTTTTTTGCTAATTTGCTTACCCTTTTTGACAAGCATGAAGAAATGAAATAAAATCTAAAACAAACGAACTGTATTTAGCACGAAGTACTGAAAGTTCTAATGCGAGTAGTCCGTAGCCCATTTGCCACCAATGCACACGTTTTCACTATTAGAATAAAGGGCAGTCCTGCTTCTTCCACCGAGTAACTATGTGGGCAAGTGGTGAATGGGCAAAACGACAAATCTGCAGTACAATCCTATATATAGCTTTGTATCACACCAACAAAGAAAGTAAATGCAGGTCTCATAAAGCGAAAAAAAAAAAATTACGCTTTTACTATGAGAACAATTTTACAAGTGAAGGGCACACTCACCTTTACGAACTTTTAGCTGCATAATCAGCGTAGAATGGGTCACTTTAATGTGATAATTTCGCTTGATAATGGATATGAGGAATGGAATGACACGACAAGTAAATACTACAGAGAAATTGTACTCTTCTTATTATATTCTGTCTGTCCTTGCCAAAAATTGGTTTTTAGGACAAAATTCCAAACACATTTTATTTGATTGAGAAAAATTCAGTTTTATCAAAAAAATTTGCTCATTATAAGCGGTCATTACTTTTTGCAATACATAGGCAAACTCAAAATAAATTTAAGTTTGCATCAAAGTTACAAATGAACAACACAAATCGTAATACTATTTAAAAAGTTTTGTGTCAAAAATATGACGATTTCGCAGACGAAGATTAAGGTTACCCGACACCGCTCGCTTATTGAGAGCATTAATTCTCAAAGCGAGCATATCACCTATGCTTACTCTCAGATTTTGAGGGTCAACCATACTCATTCTCAAACTGTTATCGACAGCATTAACTGTCGAGGTACGTGTACAACTAATCCTGCGCATCGATGACAAAGATTGTCCACCGGTAGTCCAACCTTCACCGATTGATGGACCTGGTGGTAGTGAAAATACGCCTAAATTCATAATTTTTTGCTTTGCAATCGTAAATTCTTGGAAATAAAATGCCTTTCGCTTCTCCAAAAATTCTAATGTTCGTAGATCGCTTAAGTCTTTTAGCTCTTCGACATCAGCAGTGTAGCGAACTTGTGCCGATTTACGAGTTGAACCATCTAAAATTGCCGTTAGACGATCTCTCACCGCATCAGGGTCTACTGGTGCCGCTGATCGAGGAACTGGTGTTTTTGCTTTAGGTATTCCTATGTAATCGTAATGTTTGAATAATAAATGTTGACGTATCTGTTCTTCGTCGAAACGTATTTTGCTTGCAGGGGGCGCATTGGATTTATTGGACAAAGGCGCATACGTAGCGCGTCGATGGTCATTGGTAACAGCAGCCATTGCACGCGGCGTAGGATCTTCAGACTGCTTAGCTGGATGCTTCGCTGAACTTCGGAAGGTACCAGTTGGATACGATGTTGCGCTTCGGATGGTACCAGTTGAACGCGGCGTTGGACTGCCAAACGTACCAGTTGATTGCGGGGTTAAGCTTACAGATGTGTCATTTGGACGTGGCGCTGGCCTTCCAAATTTGCCAATTGGACGTGGCAAGAAGCGTTCAAACTTTCGCCGACGCGTCTTGCCACCAAACGTACCTGTCGGAAGTGATGTGTTGTCTTCAAACGTTACACGCGTTGAACGCGGCGTGGTGCCTCCAAATATACCACTTGGACGCAGCGTGCTGCCTTCAAACCCGGCAATTGAATGAGACGTAGGGCGTCGCACGTTACTAATCGGCTGCGACGCATTTTCGGACGTTCTAGCTGAACTCGGTGTGGGGTCTTCATATGTGCCAATTGAAGGCGACCTTAGGCTAGCATTATGCGTACGTCGGCGAGTAGTACGTTTCTCTACGAAACTCGAATATAACAAGCCCCTTGCTGCTCTGTCCATACGCTTTTTTCTGCTAATTTGTTTTTAGTAACACTATTATATCATAAATTTTTTCTCCCAAAATTTTTATAAAAAAAAATTTAAAAAAAAATGCGATAGATTAAAACATATGAAAAATCTTCTTCTTGTGCCAATGATTTACTGAGTTGAGTAAAAGAGGTTCAATGTAAACACGAAGTTGCATATTTAAATCTTAATAAAGTTGACATTTAGCTTGACTATAAATATACATATATCACATTTTGCGGGAAGTGATATTTCTCACGTTTTCAATAATTTACTTATTTTATAATATTTTTTTCCAAATAATTTCCGGATGATATAGGATGATATAGGACCTCACTTACACAATTTGCGAAGCAGGGAATTCCGAATAGAAGTGCCGACATTCGGTCAGGAGATAGCAAATTTTTACGAGTACATGGACTAGTAAGTAGATTAAGAACATACACTAGTTGTATAAAAAGACGGAAAGAACGTTCATTAGCCTTACGAGAAGTGAGCATTAAGAAACTGAAACAACAAAAAGTGTAGTTCGCCATACTCGACCAAAAATTGATACCTGTGATCGTGTTAAAAAATTTGGTAAAAATTCTTGCACAGTAATAGAAGAAAATTGGGATCTTTCAAATCCAGTTCGAAAGTTTTTCACTCCTAAATGCATCGACCTAAGATATATAAAACGATCTTACGGGATTACAGGGTCGATGTAAGCGCCCACGTTGACGATTGATGAATACAAAGCAAATCACTTCTCTGCGAAATGAGCTTAGAGCCCACACTTTTTCATGTATATCACTAGGTCTAAAATGGGTGCAATTCCATGGCTTAACTGAACTATAATGACATATTATGAAAAGTCGCAAAACAAAGAAAGAAAAGAAGAAGAAAGAGAAGAAATCTGTAACAATATCCCTTGTGTGTGTTTTCAAAAATTTTAAATCTCTTGTGCTCTTTCGTCTCTCTTCATCATTAAGCGCGCGTTCCTACAGTGCATTTCAATATTTTATTATATTATTGATCTTTAAATGTAATATTGTTCAAATATTCTAATATTATTAAAAATATTTCGTAAGAAATTACTTTAACTACAGATGACGTTACTTTTAATATGCTATTGGAAAAAATATATCGAAAGTTTTTATATGAAAATAAATACTTCTGCACATATGTATCTCGTTAAAGCAATTTCAAAAGGGTCTAATTAACAAATATTCCAAATATTTTAAAAAGATTACTTACTACTGAAATGTTACCATATTTTAAGTGTAGTTCTTCTTCTTCTACTTCCGGTATTCAGCAAATTAAGAATCGAAAATTCGGTGGGATATGCAAAAAAGACTCGATGTAAACACAGAGTTCTTTGTTTGGGCCTTAGCAAAGTTGAGGTTAGGTTGGGTATATGATGTTGAAATGGAAGATTTTTTTTTAATTTTGCGTGTTATATATGTTTTTATTAAAGTACGCATATTACTCGTCCGTCACGTAGCATAGAACAAAAGAGCGAGGAGTAAATTCTGATGTGTTAGATGCTATATGACTATAAAAAGTTATAAGCAGAAATTGATGGGTGTGAGAGCAAAAGAGATAGGTTCATAAATTGACCGTAAACACCTACATATGCCTTCATGGCATGATCTCCCTTATACATTACTATTCAAGGTAACTAGATAACGATTTCGACAAAAATTCCGTACAAAACCTTAAATATACTCTTGTGAGAATTAATAATAGTTTAAAGATTGCTGGCAATCCTGTTAAGATGTACTTCGAGTTTAAAAAAGTTGGTAAGCTTGCAAAATGTTAGCCGATCTGTAATGAATTCATAAATTTGTGTAGGAAAAATTCAAGTTTTTTACTTTACTTTTAGTTTTTTATATTGCGATCAGTTACGAATTAACAACACAACAACCACATTCTTAATTTTATGAAACTTTAAAAGTCAGCTTTTTCTTGCTAAAAGCACACAAAAATTTGAAAAATGTTCAATATGCCGTTTTTAAATTTAGCGTAATACTGTGCGACTTAGCATTAGGGTGCTTCTTGGAAATACATTTAAAAGGCACTTATCTGCGAAACAGGCCCGCCTCGGTTACTTTGTAAGATATAACATAACATTTGATCCAACACTGGTTTCCGTTAATGTCAGGAAGAGTGCTGTTCAAAGGACAAATCGCTAACTCCCAGGTTATTGAACTTCTTCTTGTTCTTTACCTTATTATATTAAATCTTCGTTGAATTCAGTTCTATTTCGTTTTGCCGTTGACTCAAGTATTTAAACTTGAGGTTGTTAATATTAAACTAGTAGTTAATTAATATTAGCCATACGTGAGTAACTCATCTTGGCTTTTTTGTGGGAGGTTAAGCGCTCGTCAAAAGAACACGAGTTGGCTAATTTAGCCGCATGGCCTAGCACTTCCCAGTGGTATTAGTTTTACTGTACGGATGCATGTACGAATTTCTGTTGCGTTCTTTCCAGAGTACTGAATGATTCAAATAGGTTATGTGTGTGTTGCTAGTACTTGATATTAACCGTTTGATCGGACTTTAATAGCTAACACACTCTTCTAGTCCCATCAAAGAAAGGATATCGCGCCAAAGCGATTCAGTTTCATAGCCGATGTGAGTGATACGCTGCGATCTATCCATCAATTCTTACGCCTGGATTTCTCAAAGCAGATCTACTTTTCATCCACAATTAGGGGATTTTTTCATGTCGTTAGAGCGAAGACAAAATGCTGCCGGCGTAAGTTTATTATGTAAGCTTATTACTTACATATTCTTGTTCAAGCTCTTCACTTCACTGAAAGTCAAATTTAAGGACCTTCCTTAGCATGCATTATTTACTTGAAATTGTAATTCTTATGATATGAAAGTTAGTCATCAACGTCAACTGTTGTTGTTAGATGTCGTATATAGATAGTAGGGATGTTCTTATCATTTATATTTGTTTCGTGTTTCTAATATTGTTATGATTCCTCTTTCTTCCTTGTTATTTTACTATATTAAGTTATCTTAGTTTTATATTAAGTTCAATCGATTTTGATTTGATGATATTTCGTGTACGTGCGCGACATGAACAGATAAAAATAGATACAAATATGTGACAATAACAATTCTTCAGTGTATTGGGTTACATTTTAATTTAACTGTATCGTACAATCTAAGAGAATTTCATATTAGAAACTAACTGTATTGAGAAAAGCAATAAGTTTAGATATGAAGAATATTAATAAAAAAAAAAAAATCAGTAACAAAATTGTATTCGCCTGTCAACGACTTTTTTATACTCAGCGCATAAAAGCTGGAAAAAACTTCGATACTCTACGATACTCTTTAATCTTTACGCTAATCTTTATTTTTGTATAGACAACCGTAAGATCGCCCATAGAACATAACTGCGAATTTTCGTCATTGTATCTGTTATATGTGACGAGTAGATAGGAATCTTATCTTAAAGATAGAATTTTCAAAGTTCTAGTTTATATTTTGTCGGAGACACGCCCTATGACCAATTTGGGCCATTTTAATTTCCTATGTGCCGAAGGAGAAAGAATATTATTTAGGCCAAATTTGAAAGCGATGCCTTATTAGCTCATAAAAACGTACTACGGAACATTTTTTACATATATAACAAACGCTTTGACAAAATGTTTATACGCTCAACATTCGATGATGGGTACAAGAAGTAAAATTTAATTAAAGGATTATACTATTGAAATGCATCAAACAAAATCATAATAAAATTTATACTAAAAATTATGTTAAAAGAAAATAAATCCTTATAATTCATTCTCCTCACGAAGGGAAAACATTTTTATGCATTCAATGTCTTCTCGCAATTCGTAGTTTAAGGGAATCAAACCGTTTAGCTGTTTCGCAGCAGCAGATTGCTGCTTATCAAGTCATCGAAGCACAAGTAACCATTATTAACGTAGAGCATTATCTCAGCGAGAAATTTTCATATCTACTTGTTAGAACCTCCCGATACGCATCAATGTTTTTCATTGCTTTAACACAAGAAACATTTGATAACATGTAGAAGTTCTTCAGCAATTCGTCCTAACCTTGCTCAGCAACATATGTCTTTCAAAATCGAATAACAGAATCTTTGCTAAAGAATCATACGCGTTTGTACACTCACCATCGAAGGATGGACTTTGTCATGACGTTTGCAATACCCAAAAGGAAACTTCAGAGACTCTATAAAGTGTTTATGCTATGGCATGAAATTCTGAATCGATTAAGCTATGTCTGTCCGTCTGTAGAGTGTCTGTTGTTGATACCCTCCTTGTTGCAAATGTACAGATATTGACTTCAAATTTGGTAGAAGCATTGGAAATTTCTGCACGAATGTTGGTATTGAAAATGGGCCAAATTGATCAAAGTACACGTCCGCAGTAAAGGGTGAACTGAGAGTAACTTCATTCTTTTAAGCCAAGGGGTTTTAATTTTTTCTTAATATCATCAGCGATGTAGGTATCAAATAAAATAAGTTGGAGAATAGAATGCGAAAAGCATAGCGATGTGAGATTCGGGCCCGACCGAATGTAACTTTCTTACTTGTTTTTCTTGTTTTTAATATGAACAATCAGTCAGCCGATGTTCTCTGTCCGTATAAGACGGTGGCGGCCAGAAAGAAGTGAGAAAGAGGAAGAAGTAGGGAAGTCGTCGATGCAATTCAAAGGGCGGTAACTCGAACTACGAGCAGAGAAAACCCTAGGGCACTTGAGTTTTGAAGCCGCAAGCACTGACTTGTTAATCACAATTCCTATCTACTCAGTTGCTCAGGCGCGGCAAATATGAAAGTGGCACAGAATATAAACTGACAGTTGTCCAAAATTTCTTCGTCACCTGCCTTTCATCTTGAAGTTAAAAATTAGACTTTGTTGCCATAATGAAAGGTTTACTTATCTCTATGAGAATCCGTTCGTAGAAGGAAATTCGATACATGTGGTCCAATAGTAGTACAAATTTTTTTTTTTTTCTTTATATCAGATACTCTAATTGTCATCTATTTTCACTACTACTACTACTACTACTTTCAGATATTAAACATCCATTGCAGAAATATTAAGCGTTAAGCAATTATTGTTCCTATGCATATATATACATATATATATATGTATATAGGTACGAGCAGAAAGAACACATCGACGGTGAATAGAGCATTTTTTCAGTTCCTATTATACTTTCTCATCAATGTCAAATTGATAGAAAACAATAACAACGTAATATGTATGGTATGTATGTATGTATGCATGCATGCATGTACGCCCATGTATATATGTTCACTTTGTTTCCTTTGTCTGAATGTCATGTATTAACACTCACGAGTCCTGGCTCGTATTCAAATTTTTTCCGCGAATTTTTCTCAAATTTTTTCAATAGCTCTTCTCTTTTTTTTGTTGTTTTTTTGCTTTTGTGTTCAGGCTTAACATTCTATATGCTTTGTACGTATTTGCACGTTTGCGAGCATTTGCAACTAGAAGATATATTTGGCAATGGCTTTGGCAATCATCAATTGAATTTGTTCGAACCTTAATTGAATAGTAAGCCCACTCATACTCTGTCCTTCTCTTTCTTTTGGTCTCGCTTTCGCTTTCGCTTTCGCTCTCGCTCAATCTCCCTCGCTTTCTTTTTTTTTTTTTTTTTTTTTTTGCTATTTCCTTTTCTTTGACGCTTTTTTTCTCTCCCCTTCGTTTTTTCGGAAATATTACTGTGTGCATGCTTGTGTGTCTCTAGTTAGTAAAACAAACTTGTGAAAAAAGCCCAAATAAATCTAAAATAATTCCGTTCAACAAGCATATATGCGCACACTTATATATATATATATATACGTAAAGCGATCTATATATATATATATATATATATATATATATGAGAGAATTGCATGAACAAATCAATATGCAATCGAAGATTCAAAGTATGGAATGACCTTTTATTACACTTGAAGCCCGTTACACTACACAACATCTCATCCATCGATACGGTTCTCGCCATTTGTTATACAAACCCGTTATTGAATTTTACATATGCGATACATATAAAGCAATTTTTCCTTTTTTGTTGTTGTTGTTGTTTCTTTTTTTTTTTTTTTCTTTTTTCATTTAACCTTTCAAAAATTTGGCATCAAATCAAAATGAATTATTTGGTTTTTCCAATTCGTTGCCCTTTTTTGCACTTAATTAACAACTTATTTCACAGTTCACTGTTATCGCGGTAACTATACATATATGTATATATATGTATATAATGCATGAGAATGTATGCAACGACACGTATGTTGTTGCAATGGTTTTTATAAAATAAAAAAAAAGAATTGTTGTTGTCGTACAAATTCATGTCTTCTTTCTCTGTCTTTCTTAATTAACCTTTAAAACGGCCAATGAATAATTGAGATTTACATTAGTTAAGCTCTGTTTCTATAGTCCTTTTCAATACATATATATATATATATATGCATATACCTGATCGATAAGAGGATTCGCATATGATTTATTTGACATCGCATATGCGACATTATTTTCAATTTTGAATGACATAAGATATTTTATAATATTTTTTCAGTTCAATGCTATCAAGCGCATCGATAAGTGCAATCTATCAAATAGAATTGGGTTTATTTGCTTTAACAATTTCGTTGAAACACCTGTTGATTGATTCGAAAAACCGTCGATTATTTAGCGCAAAAACTTTACTATGATTCGTTGCTGTTTGTGGGCATGTCTCTGAATAGATCGCTTTGATTTTCCAATCCCATCGCACTCTTCATCGATCAAGGACTATTTGCGGCCGAATTTCAACTAACTTTGCGACTGTAAACCCTCAAATTGACCCCGCCTGCTCTTTAAGAACAAATTTCACATTTCTACTAGACAGGGAAGGTACTTCGCTTTTGAGAAAAGTACCTCAACTGGCTTGACCAGAAGAATTGTAACAAAACGTTTTCCTTTTGCTTTTCATTTTCATCATCATTAAAGAGATTTTCGAAGAATGAGACGAGTTGCTACGGCCTTGCAAGGAGATGTGAAAATTTGCATAAACTGATCAACGAAAGCTCGGGACAATATTAATGTATCATAGGCTCTTCAGTTCTCATATCACTTCCATACTATATGTTATAATCTTGGTTCTAGACGATAAACACAATGTAAATAGAAACCGAGCCGAGTTGGTCGACCTACTTATTGTTGTTGCGCTCGATTGTATTTATGAAATCCTCAATTCGATGAAACTTTACCGAAGGCGTCCACGTGAAAAATGTCCTCTAGTTGCATATACTTTAGGATTGTATAGTCCTGCATATATATACAGAGCTTACAGTTTAAGTCTAGGTGTTAACCTCTATTGAATTTTTTAACGTTATTTTTTTGGGGAAAAAATTCCAACAAACTGATACATGCAGAAACTGATTTTGATCTTCGATTAAGAAAGCGGACCGATTATAAACCGATCAACCTGTTAATCACGTCATGAAGAAGGTAGTGTCATTACATATTCATAATAGACGCTATGCCGCGTTTTTTTTTTTTCTTGTAATTAGAACGTGTCCTAGATTTAGAAAACGACAAAAAAAACCTAACAACAAGTAGAAACATTAGCGATTAAGTCGTTAATGCAAACTACCTAGGATTGGAGACGATTATGAAACTGGATATTTGAATTGATCAGTACTTGGGTATTCGCATCACGCAGAAACTAAATTACGCAACAATGATTTACTTTATTTAATGTTACAATGAACGGAAACCGGCAGTCCGTAATAATGCCGCAAGAGTTTTTTTTTTCCGAAATCTATATTTTCAAGACCCTTGCGTATCTTTTGGCGATATTATTTTCAAGTTTAGCTTGCGCTCCATAACATCTAACGCCTTTAATGAAAGCAAAATGATTAACGTATCGTAATTGTCCAGTGTCCGGTATTCGCTTTAAAAGACCTACACATATAAAAATATATATTTTTTTTCTCCTTAGTTGTTACGGTTGCATTTTTGTAGTAAATATTTCAAACATACTTTCAGTCAGTAAATTGAAATCGTAATCACAGTCTGTCTGGATATAGTTTTTCTATAAGTTAAATGTGCATCGTGTTTGCGCTGGACGTCAATTGACCGCATGCAGGCGTACACTCCAAAGCCACCAATTTGTGATGTGGCAATGTACGTATATATATATATATATATATATAAATTGCGGCGAAAGGATTTGTTGCACTAGATTAAACAGATCAATAACGAAATTGTTAGGAAATGATAGAAGCAGAACGAATACTTTTTTATAATGAATTCGTTATTTAAATTTTTTTTTTTTTTTTTTTGTTTATCTTTTTTCTATAAAACAATACGCATTCACGGAGAGAAAGAGGGCATGATGCGGTATATTTAAATTGAGTTTTCCAAATATCTTTATTGACATTGGCATTAAATAGTAAACCGCATAGAATATTCAATGCACATATGCTTGCTTCAATGGATGAGTTCAAATGAATATTAGCTTCGTTAGAAATTCAATTTATCGCTAAGAGTTAATACGAATTAATAGGTCACAATTATTAAAATTTGTCCAATCGAAGTCATGCAATCAATCGCTTTTCAATCTTCTTTTCGGTCTTTAAAATCGAACTTTTCAAGTTTTGTATACTTCGGGAATGAGTTCCTTACATCTATATTCACTTGTCAAACAATCCTTATAAGTCAAACTATTGAAATTTCAATGAAAGATCTTAATAACTTTTCGCAGATGCAGAGATCGTAAGAATAAGAGAAATTATATTGTCCAATCTGGCAAGTCTTCTTACGAAAAATTCAAACTGAATTTGACAGACTTGACTTTCATTTTTTCTCCTAATCTTGGAAAATTATTAAGAAGGAAAGTAGGTGGCGGGCAAAGGACTTCGGGCACACCATACTAGTAAGTTGAAGTCGTGCTCTACTGGAGAATGCACAGAAGAACACAATCATTCCTTAATCGCCCCTCACAGAAATTTCGTTTCATCCAATATTTCCAATATCCAGAAATATGTACCATGGACTCCATATTCTATATATTCTTCATCAACCTTTTCGTTTGTCCGTCTTGGCTGCTTTTAGTTCTCGGCCGCAGATTAAGGCAGCCCTCTACGACCTCGTCATCTCGTGCATCTTGTGCTATGTAAATATTCCAACGCGAACTAAATGTTTGATTATTTGTTGAAAGCTTATTATTCCTTTTTCCACTGTATCAGCGATTTATCTATAGCAGGGATTGATTGAAGAATACTGTTACACTCCTTCTTTTTCCGCTAGCATATGCCGAGCTTAAAAAACATTAGAATTGACCCATATGAAGTGACGTAGATAGGGCGCGTTTCAAAAAAGTATTCACGACATACGCGAAATTAAAGCATATTTTGCGAGGACCGTAAGTCTTCCCCCCCTTTTAGTTTAAGGTCATTCCCAGTTAACTAATTAGATATACTGAATAGGTAAACATGAAACCGGAATTTGCTCAGAGATGGCCCTAACATCACGTGGGGTTAACATGTATGTCTGAAGTTGGGTTTTTTTGATAGCTCGGACATCTGGCGTAACACCAACAACCTATCACGCACGATACGAGTATTTTTTCAAACAAAGAAATTGTCAAGTTTTCTACGCATCAGATTCAAATCTTTCCATTTACCAGTTGTTTCTATCGATGGCATAATCACTTCCAGAGCTGCGCTGCGGTTCTTGCAAAAGTGTACGAAAACGTTTCGACAACTGGTTTGTCTTTATTTGCGTACAAGACAAAATTCAGGTTACATCCATTCCTACCTGTTAATTAAAACAGAACATTCTCTATTAAACTTAAGTAGGAGGATCCCTGTTAGACTTGGCAACTCTAATTATCTTTGAAAAAAGTATGACCCACCGTTAATCGATCTTCCCGCTGTGTTTGCCAAGTTTGAAAGCAAGCCTAATTGTAAAAGGGTAATCATTGCAAGGCAAGATGAAACGCTGTGTTCCCAATTTAGTCAAGTTTCGATCAGAAAGCATTCAAAAAAACAAATAAAGTAAAATCATTTGTAAAAAAATTAAATCGTTGTCTACAAGGATCGCAAGGAAACTGGTTTCCTCGGTTGGCTTTCGATCTTGCCTATGTCTTTGGTATGCAAAAACCCACAACCTATCTGCATACTTCATTTGCAACTCCACTCCGGCACATGCAGAGTAAGTGATTTCGAAATCGTTCGTAAAATAAATAGATTCCAGCGTATCGCATGATATATTTTAATATATTTTATGGATACATAATAAAGCAAGAATTCTGCCAAAATTTTCTTAATAATATTTACCCACTCGTATACTTGGATGGAATATTGATTTACATATATAAGAAATATAAGCACCATGATTTGCCATTACCCATATGATATAATAAAGATATACGTTATGGTAAATTATGTTGATTCTACGCTGCTTCTTTAAAAGGAAATTATATCCAAGTGTAAAGGAAGTCTTTATGAATATTTTATTGGCACCCAAATGCCATCATCCATTTAAGGGAGCATAATTGTATATATGTATATAGGAGTTTTTTCATCCACCTACTTTGCCTGTATTCATGCAACATATGCTGATTCGATTTTAAAGATGTATGTATGCCCAAAAAAGAAGAAAAAACGGCATAAGAACGTTTAAGTTTAGATTGTTTAGAGCGTTTGCACAGAGTATGGATGGGCAATTTGTGTGAATGTTTTGTGGGCTTATTAAATGTTTTACGACATCATAAAAAAATATCATGATTTGTTTTTTCATAGCATTATAAGACTTTGTAGATAAATAAACATAAAAATTATCTTTAGTATGAACTAGAATCAAGCTCTGTGTGTATGCATAGATATTATCTACTTATCACGAATTATTCTAAGAAATGTTATGAGGGATGTTAGTGTGATTTGTAATAAGCATACTAGAGAGCACAAATATAATAACTGCCCAAATTTTATATTGTTTTGATTACAGATTTCATACATGTATTCCCTAAGCTATATAAACCAAAAATTAGTTGCATGTTAAGTGGAGAAGCTCACAATAAAACATATATTTGAATTACTTAATTATCTATCGCTTTTGATATGTATTGCTTGTAATTAAAAATGGGAGTAATTCAGCAAAGCTGAAGCATATATCGGTTATGGTAACACATTCGCTATAGTAACACATTAACATTATAATTACGGCCGACTGTTAAATATCCCACACCAATACTAAAGGTGTGCATTTTTTCTGGTAAAGGCATACGTTTCATCAAAGATATCATCATATTACAAGATATCCACGTGATTCAAATTTAGCTCCGAACAGTAACCTTGTCTGATCCAAATTTTTCACGACAATTTAGAATTACGAATTACTAGTACTCAGCCAAAGATTGTAATTGTTTTTCCTATATAACGGCTTCTCAATATAATGTCTCAAGTGTTCCGATCCGAACCAGTCTTAATAGTGTTCGTCCTTGGGCCGTAACACGTCGATTTTAGACACGTAACTACTTTAGGGCAGATGGCGCAGTATTAGCCCAGCTAAAGTCTTTGGTCTACCCCTAGACCAGGCTAATGAATACAATGAAAGCATTATTACTTTTCTAGGAAGTATTCAACAAAATGTCCAAGAAATTCCATGCAAGTCAGCAACTTCAGTGCAAGACAATTAAAATGGTTGGAGTTTCCTGGCAAGTTTTTAATGGCCGCCATTTCAAACCCACACTTTTAGAATTGTAGGCAAGTCAAAAAGACATTTGAAACCTTCTTCTAACGCTTACGTGTTTATGCTCCAAATGTTCATCTTTTCTGTATTATAGCCCGGTCACGTTACTTCACAAATTCTAACTAAGAAATATTAACTAAAAAGTATATATTCAAAGTTTCAACTTATTATCTAATTTGTTGCAATCGTAAACGATTCAGCAGCAAGCAACAGGAAAGATGAATTGATAGTCCTACTCGAAACCAAAAACATCCTAATTGAAATTTTTTTATTAAAACAAGTAATAACAGTCATTCTTCAACTGTAAGAGCATCCATTGTTCCTAGTAATAAATACAATAATAACAATTTTTCGGTCTAATAAGACTCCAAAAAGAGCAAGTCTCGCGTTCATTTGCTATATTTGAAAAATTCAGCATAATCCTTCAAACATTTGAATCCCAACTGCAAAGCAAGGCTAACAAGCAAATAGGGTCAGAAACATCAACAGACTGCAAAAATTACACTCTTAAAGAAGTTCCAAATAACTCGAAAAAACATAAAAACATAATTCAATTGCACTTTCATTTACGAAATAATTCCAGTATATAACTAACAATTATACACGTGTATTAAAAAATGAAAAAAAGGCTAATAAATATCCAATAAAGTTTACATGTACATAAATTATTTGATTGATTCATGAAAATTAAATTAAATTGAAAGTTTTCATCCCAACGAATTCTAAATGCAATTCAAACTAAACATATCGTAATTCTTATGGCATTGCATTAAAGTTTCTAAAGGAATACTCTTTATAAGAGAAAAAACCTTTTAGCAAAACTTACCTTTCTTCATATTTCTTATAAACAAGCATTGTTGTTGTACACATTATTGCTTATGGTGTGAGTTTCTGTTACGGAAAATTATTCTTTCATTTATTTGCAACACAAATACAATATTCGTATATATTATATTACACGACAACGGAGATCATATGATAAAAATTACTCTTTCTTTCTCTCACACTCTTTTCACTAACTTCCATCATATTTTGTGTGCTGTTCTCCCTGAACACGACGATTAACTCTTAGTATAGCAGAAATTGCTCTTTATTTTTTTTATGCTTTTTCTTTCTTTTAAACACAAACCATGAAACAACAACGACTATTAGATTACATTATATATAGCGATGCCCGCGATTTTAATTCAATTTAATTATTGATTATTTCTTTTTAGTTTCTATAATATTCACAATTTTTTTTTAATAATTTGTTTTGTCGGAAATCTTATTAAATTACATTTAACCGGTAACTAAATAAAACACAAAAATTTACGACCGTCGCGACCGACCCGAACGAATAAAACTCATTAACTAGATTAATAGTTGAATTTTTGACGAATTAAATGTCAACGTAACTATCGATTCGTGAAAAATAATAACGCTGTGCAATCTTAACGCACAAAGGGCACAATGCAAAGTTTGCGCTTAAGGAAACTATATGTCAAACACTTGAGATCTTTCGTTTATGAACTGACTTACCTGCAGCAATTACCTAATAACGTTTTGCAAATATTTTAATGAATACGAAGCTTAACAGTAAGAAGTAGATCGAAATGATCAAAAATTGCTCCTAAATTCAATGCAAACTATTTTACTATATAGATAGTAATTCTAGTCCTAATGAGTGTACACCAGTTATTTCATTAAAGAGAAAAAATTCCTTTCTTAACACTTAACTCCGTCTATACATTTTTTATATCGTATAGTTATTACACATTATGAGTTTATTATTTGCTTGCTTGCACTTGCATGTATTAATTTTTATTACTAACAGTTTGTTTCTTGCAAAAAATACATCATTTGTTTATTAAATGACGATGGAGATCATACGATGAAAACTATTCTCTTTACCTCTTGTCTGCTTTCGAAAAATGAACTCTTAGTATACTAAAATGTACTCTTTGCTTTTTTCATGCTTCTTCTTTGTAAAACGTACTCTTTGCATTTTTCATGCTTCTTCTTTCTTTTAAACACAAATAATTGCACATGTGATATATAAGTGGGATCTGCGGTTTTATTTTACTTTAATTTCTATGTTATACTATTTATCAACTTCTCTTCTATAATTTCTATAATATTTACTGATTTTTTAATACATTTTATGTAAAATTCTTATTCGAAAATCTTGCTAAATTCAATTTTAGTGGCAGTTAAACAGTTCACAAAAATTTACAACTGACTCGAACGAATAAAGTGATCAACTGAATTAACAGAGAGACATTTTGACAAAATAAATATCAGCTCAGCTGTTAATTTGTGGACGGTTATTAATACTGCCAAATTTGAATAACTATGCATTTGAAGTTTATTAGATTGTGTGTCATGTCATACACGACAAATATATCATGTTATAATATTATATTTTTTACGCATGAATTCTTTCTAGAAATAATGCAGGAGTTTTGTAATAAAATAAAAACTTTTCAGATTTTCAGAAAATTTCCTCATGATATTTAAAACGACCCTTATAACTACATTATAATGAAATAAAATAAAATATTATTTAGGATATTGAGTAAGTAGATCAACTTATGTATAAGCCAAGTTGTCAAGCTGAGTAGCTTTTCATATTCACCAATTAAAAAATTCCACTATGAAGATTAGAATTTGATCCTCTGATTAGAATCCATCTTGGATGGAATTATTCACTTTTATTTCTCTTTGTTCTTTACTTTACATTTGCTCATTAGGGAATAAAACTCTGTATCTTTGGAAGCAAGTTTTAGTACAAAAAATATTAATTAGAGAGTAATAAAATATTTATTTCATATTTTTTCTACTTCGTTTGGTCTCTGAAGCTTACCTTAATAGAGGTGGATTTCGTTCGTAGCGGGAAATTAAACAAAAGTAAGAAAAAAATTTATACTTTAAATCTTCATTTCAATGGACAGATAACAGCTTAACACAACATATCATTGCTAATGATAAAAATCTCTGCAAGTGTGTATATGCGTGTGCATGTGTGTGTCTGTATGTATGTAAATCAATCATGTTTTAAAAAATCTACAGCATACTGCAGTCATTGTGGAGTTTTGATGAGACCGCATCAAACAATCTGTTATCGGATTGAATTGCGTTATACAAGGGAAGAGAGATGATTGCGTTCAGGCTGGGAATTAACAGAAGAAGAAGAAAAAGAAATAAAAAACAAAACAAAATTAAAAAAAAAGCAATATCACACATACAAACGTGTAGATATCAAGCTTAGCACGCACTGATTGTGGTCTGGATGTTGTAATGAACTTTTTCCATTTTTACTGGCATACCGTTAGTGCTGTAGTACTTGAAGTAACTAACCGGGCAATTTATTGTTAGTTCCACATAGCGTGTGTATATGTGTATGTGTGTCTGTGTGTACGTACATGTATGTATACGACAACTGCATGCATATAAAGACGACATATGAAACGGAACACTAGCACAAGTTAATAGCTTTAGTAGCATATGTCAACTGCGTATATAAATGTATATATATATATATATATATAGGTATATCCATATATACTCATAAATCGTAGCGTTTTCCTAGGTATGCACATTCACGTATACTTCTACTTACCTGTATTTATGTGCAACTGTTTATAAATAGATATCACAGTTGTTTTCTATGGTTTAGAATTTGTTTCTGTGGTAAATCGTCTAATAGTTGTACTAATTAAAACCTGCAACTTCTGCAGTGAATATATATATATATATATATATATATGAGTATTTGAAAAAAAAATATGTTTGACTAGCATTGCTAGGATATTGAAATTGACAGCACACTCACACTCACACATCTAACAACAACGCCAACGAACATCTTCTTCATCCATGAAGCGAGGAAACAGATGCATTTGAAACCACATAAAGATAAACAAGGACAACAATAACAAATATCGTATAACGAAGAGAAAAAATAAAAATTTTAGTAATTAATCGAAAAAGTATTAAGCCTAATAATACAAAAAAATATAATATAATAATAAAATATGGATTAAATCAATATATAAATGGCGATCAATTAGAGGGCTCAATATTTTTTATATCGGCAAAGAATATACATACCCGTAGGTTAGATTATCAACAACATTAGAAACATGAACGTAGAGAAGAAAAGAAAGATGTCATTAACGTGTATAATAAATAACAGACAAACTATATTCACTGCAGTAGCGTATAAAGTTAAATGATGTACAAGAGCATCAGTGTTTTTCTATTATGTACCTGGCTGGCTGATGGTCTTCGTTTCCGTTTACGGAAATCACTGGGAAACTTAAAACTATCGTTGTGTGTTTTTATGCACACACACACACACACACACACAAACAAACACACACACAAAAACAAAAGTAAAAACGGAAATTGTCAAATGCATTTTGTGATTATAAATACCGTTACAATTACAGACAGATAACAGTCGGTACACATTTAACAAGAAATAAATTCCAAATGAAATTCTGAATCCAGATATTTATGTTTATACCTATTATGGTTGTATGTATATATATATATATATATATGCTTTGACATAATAAACTTTTTCTTATGAAAATAGTTTGCTTGTAACAAACAGTCTCTTATATTTTGTTAAGTTAATTAATATAAAGATTAATTAAGTAATATATTTATTGCATCCTATTCAAAACTATGATGAATTGCGTATTAATTAAGGCAATTACAAATTGATGAAAATTAATTTTAATTGCAAATGCAATGGTGCACCTTCTTTCGCTAGAGTTCTCTTTACACGAATACGAAGCAACGCTAGTTGGGAAATCAAAGAGCTACTCACTTTTACTCGTGTACGATAACTGCGGCCATCACTTCCATTGGCTCCTTCTCTTTCACGTCATCTTTCTGATCATCACCATCGTATTACATGAATAGGAGACATAAAACTTGAGTGACGGGTAAGAAAATTATATTCGGTCGTGGCCGAATCTGTTATATTCATCACCGTTATCATTCTAAAAAAGACCCAAAAAGGTAAGGAACTAAATTTTCGTGCTCTATTATATGAAGTGGGCGTGGCAGCTATTATCAAAATAAAGATTTTTGTCGAACAGGCGTGCGGGCGTTTGCACACGTTTCCTTGGAAAAGTTAAACTTACTTTCAACTTCTTTTGCAACTTGTTTTGTAGGCGACATCACAGATGCGCAAACGAATCGTGTTTATGTGCATTCGAAATTTGAAACTGAACCAAGCATCTATATACTTTATGGAATTTTTGAAATTTTCTTCTGTGCCTTACAAAAGCATTGGAAAAAAACTTAAATTTTGATATACTATAATATTGAGTACACGTGGTCAATTTTTCACATTTCTTTAGAGGTACCAGAACATCGCCCAAAGAGTATACGTTCAAATTTTTATACATTATCGTTTATAATTTATAAGTAATGAGCAAAAAAACCGAATCTTTTTCCTTATGAAAAACAGAGTTGTCCACACTTTACGTAATACTGTAGGCGTGTCCTTCGACCGATTTAGCCCGTTTTCAATCTATATAAAAACCTCAAGAAAGTAAAAACAAAATTTAATCACTTATAACTTTGTGTGGGCACGGGCTGAATTTTGGCATTTTTTCTTGTAAAAAGAAAAGTGTCTCGTAAACTAACTGTGGAAAATTTCAGTTTTCCAACTTGCATAATTTCCGAGCAACGAGCAAAAATCCAAAAATTTTTGTTAAAATAAAAAACGAAGTTGCGTTCAGTTTCCGTTCCACTGCGCGCTTCCATTACGACCAATTTGGGCCATTTTCAATACCAACCTGCGTTCGGAAACTTCCAATGTTTCTATCAAATTTGAAGTCGATATCTAACAGAGTGTCAGCAACACACACCACACGGACGGACAGACATGGCTAAACCAATTCAGAATTTTATGCTGATCAAGGGTATATACACTTTAGAGGGGCTCTAAAGTCTCCTTTATATAAAAGGAAAAGCAAGCACGAAATGAAAAGTTCTTTAAATTGGTGGCGAATATGACAAAGGGAAGCATTACTCCTTCATAGGCAGGGAGCCAATCTAACTAATCCAACGTTAGTTTAAGTAAATCCAAGGTACTGGAAAAGAATTCGAGAAATTATTTGCTACTTATTTGATTGTGAAACATTCGAGCACCTAAAGCACTCCAGCGTATAGAATATCGGTGATCGAATATGACTGATCTAACTGAGATCAAAAGACGAGATGACATTTTAATTTATCAATTGCGTCTGACAAGGTTGCTGTCTAGAAACAGTTGATCTATCAACTGCTGACCTATTCGAAAGTTCTTTGAGAGTTTGTGCTTGGTTTTCGTCCAATAAGTTTCGCAATTCATTGTCTTTGGTATGAAAATCGTCTCATTTAAGTCGTTGAGACAAACAATTGACAATTGAAATATGATGAAGGACGCGTCACGATAAGCTTCTGAACCTTTTTGATGGAAATGGAATTTTGAGTGCCTCGTGCGTTTAGCATGGCCGTAAGCGGAATGGCTCAGTAATATTAAATGGAAAACAGTGGTCTTGTGTAGGGAATGATCAAGACCATTATATTTAACTGGTTTTTCTCGATGCCAATCATTGAACTACGAAGAAATGAACACACATGCACATACACACACAGGCCACGATATTTAATCGTTATGTATACCGATATTTCTCGTTCCCGATCGTCGAACTACGAAGAAATGAACAAACAGACACACGCACAGTTTTGGTTACGTTTATTAATACTGGCATCTCACCATTTATATATACATTACATATACGATATACGATGTTTGTGGCAAATTATGTGTTTTTGTTTTCTTACCCCTACAATTAATTTGCAATAGTACATAGGTATTCATCAGCAAAGTCTTTAGCAAAAAAAAAAAAAAAAGAACGCATAACGGAATCACGCTTACCATGGCAACTCCGCCTCAATCCGAGTAAAAGAGCTGGTATTTTCGACTGCAAGATCACCGAATTCTAATCCAATATATAACGTATTTTTCGGATTATAAGACGCACTTTAAATTTATAAAAGAGCCGATAGCCTGTGCTGCTAATGCTCAACGTCTTTTTTTTTAGTCTAAGAATTTATTTCATTAGTCTAAAATTATAATAATAATAATGATAATAATAATAAATTTATAAAACGATTTTTAGAAATTTACATTTTAATGTTACTTTCGGATCAAAAATTTTTATTTATTGTTAACATAACTCGTTGTGCAGCAATATTCAGTTCATCTTTACTCTCGGTATTATCACTCGTCTCGTTAATGTCACCGTTCGTATTACTTTCATCTCAAACATTGTTGTCGTACCTCACGTAGCTCATGTTTAGAGATGATTTATTGAAAAAATATGTTTAACGTGATCTTTGGACAATAAAACGCATACAACATTTTGGTCCATTTTCTTATGTAAAAAGGTGCGTTTTATAGTCCGAAAAACACGATACTTTTTTAATTTAACAAACTCCTATCATTTTCCACATGGAAAAAGGTAATGCAATCTGAGTTCATGTATTGGAAAATCGCGAGAAATTGATTCCAGAAAATCTAAAATCAATTGTTTGTTTTTTGGTATCCGTTTATAGATCAATATATTACTAAATATGAAAATATTCATCCTTCGATAATAAAGGGGAAAAAATATTGTCTACTATTTTATAATTTAATTAAAAATGAACCACATTTTTTTTATACTAAACGCAAGAGTATTGCACATATGCAAAAAAAAAAAAAAAAAGAAGTCATATATGTTGGATATGGACTTTATGACGATTGTTTGTCTTTTTCTTTTCGCTGACGTTGCACAGCATTTTCTTTAGCTAAACGTTCATTTTCTGTTTTAATTAAATGGCTGAGCTCATCGGTCCAACCTAATGCCCCAACCAAAGCCCATACACCGTCGTCACAGTCTCCAACATAAGCTATGTCGCGTGTATTATTTGGGCTATCAAACATTAAACCCGGCCCGCCGAAAAACCAATAACCCAAGCCTCCGTGATCGTTACCGCCCACTTTAGTCCGATTTATCAATAAACGTAAGCAACGTCGTCCGGCTCGATCGACCAATGAAGCAAATGGTTGCACTTCCAATGACGTTCCCATAATAATAAGTAAATCGCATTTGTTAAAATCTTTACCAGGTAAGGTATAAAATTTATCAGGTAAATTTTCACCGAAAAAAACGATATCAGGTTTAACTACAGACTTGCAATTCGTACAAGTTGGCAACTTATCCGAAAATATTTGATCCTTCATCCATTCCATAGAGTACTGCATATCGCAGCCCATGCAATGATTAGTATAGAAGGTGCCATGAGCTTCTACCAACTTTTCATCCGGCACACCAGCCACTCTTTCTAAAGTGTCAATATTTTGGGTATAGTGGCGCAATAATAAGCCCTTTTCATGTAATAAGCGCACAAAATAATGCGAAGGTGTTGGATTAAACGAACCGGGATATAATTCTTTTGCTAAAGCAAAGAATGGCTTAGGATTTTGTTCAAAATAATGCGATTCAAAGATGGCCGATGGATGTGGAAGATTATATTTTTGTAAATTATCGTATAAACCAGAGCCCGGTGATCGAAAATCAGGAATACCAGCGGCTAAGCAATTTTTATTGAATGAATATTCAATATTAAATATGCAAATTAAAATAGATATTAACTTACAAGTAGAAATCCCAGCGCCCACCATAGTAATAATATTTTTAAAACCTTTAGTCTTCCAGTGCTCACATAAACCTTCAAAGGTTAGATCGTCGATAAGCTGTAGAAAAGGAAAAATTTTTAAATAACGATAATGATGATATTTAATAATCTACATATATACAACGATTTCAAAATAATGGTATGATTAGATCGAACTTGTCTATTTTTATATTTTGTGGAAATCTTCGTTACCGACTAATAGGTGAATACAATCATGGACATGATTATTTCGAATCAAAATTTCAAATGTACTTTATAAAAACTTTGATTACCTTATTTCTGATATAACAATTATTGCGAATATAAAGATTTACCTTTTTCCCTGTGCAGTCATCTTCATCCTGTGCAGTATTCAAATTCAAGTTTTGTGCAAAAAATTTACGCATCGCTTCCATAGTGCTATCTTCTTCTTCTAAACAATCTGGAAAATTAAAAAAACGAAAACAGCTTCAGTCCGTTTAAGTAAAAATTAAAAAAAAAAAAAGCGTTTCTGTGAATATTATATCAAAATTTTTATGTAATTCTAGTTTTTTTTTTTTTTTTTGTGTGTGTTGAGTGGAGATGGACTAAGCCAATAAATTTTTGACTTATATGATTTAATTCTAATTATTTTTAAAAAAATTTTGATATAATATATATACAAGCTGTTCATTTTCAAATTTATGTATGCTATCAAACTAAAAATAACGGTTTAAAATTTTGCATTCTGAGACACTCTTTGTTTTCATATAGCATATATATAAGCTATTCGTTTTCAAGCGCTATCAAACTAAAAATAGTGGTTAAAAATGTTGCATTCTTAAAGACTCTCTGTTCAAAAGTTATTTATTTCTATCTTACGCTCTCTTGTTTGCTCTTCAATTTTTGTCTTACCCTTAGTGTATTCGGTCTCTTGATTGCTCTCTTCATTATTTTTATTTTTTTCTTTAGATGTTGTGGGTTTATCTTTGTCGTCACACATTTTCGTTGATTTTATACTATTTCTCAATGATATTATTAAAATTTCGTTAACTTTAAAGAGTCGTTTAGCAATTAGTTGAACCGTTTTGCGCAAATTTGAACAAAAGTCAAAAAATAAAAAGAGATATGTTTTAATATATCTATGAAAACTTCAGATCCCAAACACAGCAGACGAAAACAAAACACAGTAAATTATAAAATATATCAGACGCTGCCACCTTTTTAAAAGCGCCCTGTACTTTACGTTAACGCATCGAAAAATACTAAATAAGCAATAAATTAATTGCTTTATGACACTGGTTTCTTAATCAAACAAAATTAATATTGAATTTTCGCCGTCAGCTACAATTTGCAATAATGCTTAGAAATATACAAACGAATATTATATAAACTGCATATATATATATATATAAATAAATACTTGATCAGTGTATATCTGCTTGACGGTTAAATCAGTACAAAACAATTGAAAATATGCATTGACAGTTGAAGAAACTGTACTTAGCCTATTTAATACTGAACTTTCTACTGTTACGACCCAAATCGCTTCGCAAGCTCACTTATAATTGGTTACCTTTGCGCTCATGATCAGTTGTAGCAATCTTACCATTATCTTCGTTTTGCCTTCAGTATGCTATATGTGTAAACTATGTTAAGTATACGAGTACGCTAGATTAATATATTGATATATTGTGAGAGAACTTTATAAGAGACCCGACATCTACATATATGAAACGATGCCATTTCTACGTGATGCATTGCCTTTGTATGATATGATATAACCATTATATCCACCTTATTACATTATTATTATTATTATTATTATTATTACAATTAATTTAGCTAAAAAAGACTTAAAGCACCAGCATGCATGTAAGCCTATTAGCGCATTTAAACATTGCTTGAGCTAGGCAGGCGCAATGATGTGCACCTAATGTGGGTATCTGATCATCCGCGTGTTAAGAGAAACGAGAGAGCTGACTGTCTAAACCAACGAAGGAGACCGAGGGACAATGTTAGATTGTAAACCTTTCTGTGACGTACTAAGAAGCCATGTTAATAGGCTGGTACCAAGATGGGCACAGAATAAATCGGATTGTCACTGGAAACAACGGCAATCAAAAAGATTCATAAAATCTTTCGGTATGTCACATAAACTACTGAAAGTAAGAAAATGCGTCCCATTACGTTCTATGTGAATGGGAGGCCATCTGCAGAATCAGATAATAAATGTTTAGTGAGACGTTTTACAACGCTAGGCACGGTGTAGTGCTCTGATGCAACGAAGGTGGCGAAATTTATAAAAATCCTAAAATTGGATGGCTAGGACGAGTAGGGCGAGTATAGTAGATATAATAATTATAATAATAATAACGCTGGCGGCTTTACTAAAAACTGTACTTGAGATTTAAACCTCGACCATGGAATTGTTAGTCGAGATTGTTTGTCTACTCAGCCACTCGGGCGGCTTACTTGACAACAATGTACTATATATATATATTCTATATATTATTCTATTATAATACAGAAGAATTATATTCATTCTATTATATATTTCTATTTTTAAATATTATAAAACAATGTTTACAAGATTTTATGAAGGCAAGCAAATAAATGCACTTACCGCAGCAAAACTTTAAACCTTTTTTTTCATGTCAAATGTGGACGTAGGTATGTAAATCCGCTTGTAAGATTCCTTTCTTTTATCTATATAATTTCTTTCTGTATTTGTGGCGAAAAAGGATGCCTTTACTCTGAATAATATTTCCAAAGGAAAATCTTCCAATGAAATACACATCTTCTTTGTTTGACCAAGCGTGTGCTCATCTTGAGCACCAACGTTTTCAAGGAATTTTTTTGTTTTTTATAAAAATGCGTTCACTACAAGGCCGTACAATATATAGCGATTTAAGTTTTCCTCGAGTCTAAGAATATATTTTAGGTTAAAGCGGAGATTTGAAAAATTAAAAATAAGAAATATCGATAAATTCGTTTTATACCATTTTGCAACTTTATTCATTTACTTATTTATTTATTTTTCATTTTCTAAATCCATAAGATCGAATACAACACTGTTGGGTACCACGCTAAGTTTATTAAATGCAACCCTACAATGAAATTGTCATCAATTCTGTTATGATAATTTGACAAATTGACCAACCCCAGCTGTTTGTTTTCTTTTCCTGAAAATTTTTTCTTCGCATCCCAAAATTTTGGAGCGTATATTTTCAGAAGATAAAAATTTAAGTGAAATTTGTTTTAGATTTTTGAATAATAGAAAGAAGCAAAAATTTTTTTTAATAAAAATTTTATAAATAATTGTTTAAGTAATGCAAAAGTGAAACAGGTCCCGGTGATAATTTCAGACCAGAATTGGCTGATTAGCAGTCAAAACACGTTGCCACAGTGGCAAGCAAAGCAGACTAGTTGGGTAAGTATATGTTTGGTACAGGCAGCTTATAGGCAAAGACAAAAGCGCGGTAATTTTCTATAGTAATCGTATGGATTTATTATTAGAAGATTTGTGTTTTTTTTTTTTTATGATTTTGCAATTCCTACGATTTTGTTTTATAGTTGGTTTTAATGAAAACATCTTTAGAGGACAATAAGGGCTCAAGCTATGTCACATTAATAGTTGGATAATCGTATATACGCTCGAATACAACATACCTCATGAAAAATGCACCTCAATCATGCCACTGCAGTGAGTGCGGCCGCCATGGCCAATTATCAGCACTACGCGCCCGCTCAAATTTCTTCAACACATGGTGTCACCACATCAACGGGGCAACAACAGACAACAATTACGGCAGCCGGTTTACAGCAAACGCCGTTCACGTTACATCAATTAACAGCTGTACAGGCTATCCAACATCCGACGCATCAGGCCATTATACATCCACAGCATCCGTTAGTTCATTTATTAGATATCTCAACTACGGCCACTACCAATAATACCAATGTAAGTAGTAATCCGGCTCCTATCACGCCACTGCCTGTAACTAAGGTTGAGGTAAACGAAGAAGAGGTAGTGGTTGATGATCCTCGCAAGAAGAAACAGTGCCACATATGCAAAAATAAGTTCCGCCAGTTGACTACTTTACGTAATCACATGAAAATTCATACAGATGAACGGCCATACAAATGTAAACATTGCGATAAGGCTTTTCGTCAAATATCCACCTTGACTAATCATGTCAAGATCCATACGGGTGAGAAACCATTCAAGTGCAATATTTGCGCCAAGGATTTCCGCCAACAAAGCACTCTAATCAATCATATAAAAACACACAAGGGTGAGTGGTGCCGGCGACCTGCCCATCCTTAGTGGGGTTTAAAAAAGAGTGCCAACTACTGAAACGATTTTTTTACTTTTTAGTTTTTGCTTCACTTGCAGAGTCAAACGGCGGTATACCGACTTCGCTACTTAATTATCAGCCGCCACAGTCACAAGGCTCTTCGAAAAGGGGTCATAATAAAGGTGCAGCCGCTGCTGCTGCGGCTGCTGTCCAGGCCCAACAATTGCTGCAACAACATCAGCAGCAACAGGGCCAGGGCGCTTCAGTCATATATACCCCTCAGCAGCGTCAAAACATTTCGAAGAGCCTGTACAGTGGCAGCTACAATTCGCCACAAGCCGATGAACTGGTAAAGCCATATCAGTGTCAGATATGCAAGCGAAGGTTCCCACAGCTCAGCACTCTGCACAATCATGAACGCACCCACATAGATCCTAAACCGTATAAGTGTGACTCTTGCGAAAAGGCCTTCAGTCAGCAGGCAACCCTGGCCAATCATAAGAAGATTCATTCGGATGAGAAGCCATATGCGTGCGCTTATTGTTCCATGACATTCCGTCAGCAGAGCACGCTCAACAATCATATGAAGACTCATGCGAATGCAGTGACCACCATTACACCAACAGTTACAGCAGGCACAGGTGAGGCGCTCGTCTTGTCGCCGTTCAACTGAGAGAAGTGTAAACGAATTTGATTTTCGCCTAACACAAAGCTTTATTTTAAATTTTTACACGCAATCCACTACCGGCAGCCAATAGCGGACAGGCCAACAACAGCCACAGCCACACAAATTCCCATAATCAACACCACAACCATAATAATAACATCCCCATTACAGCAGCCACTGTCGTCGTGGCACCGAACGCTTCGGGTCATTTACAGCTTCAGCCGCAGCTTCAGATGGAGCATCATCCGTTGTTACATTTTTTGGACAGCAACACTACAGTGAGCACCCTTAGCACTAAGGATCAATTCGCTAAGGATCAATTTGCTAATAATAATAATAATAACAACAATCACAACAACAACGCCGCCGGCGGGAATGCTAATGGTAATACGGTTAGTGTAATCGCGACCTGTTTACGCAATGATTGTCCAGATCGTCCATTCATGTGTAGTGTTTGCCGTCGATGCTTTTCGCAGCAAAGTACACTTACCAATCACCTGAAGACTCATACGGGGGAGAAGCCGTACAAGTGCAAAATATGCGAAAGTAATTTTCGCCAACTCTCCACACTCAATAATCACATGAAGATACATACCGGCGAAAAACCGTACGCTTGTTCCTATTGTCCTAAACAATTTAGACAGAAGAGCACACTCACCAACCATTTACGCATACATACTGGTTGAAAATTGTTTATTAACAAGTAGCAGCCGAGCCTACACAACTATTATTGTAATACACACAAACACACACATACACATATATATAGAGTAAATGGTAAACGATTGATGCTACGTTAAAGACGATGATAAACATGATGGTATAATAGCAAAAGTAAAAAGAAAAAAAAAAGAGAAGAAAAAGAAAAAAAAAAACAGCCTCTTCAGTAGTTTCTTAGAAACTGCTAATAGACAAAAAATGAAATTTGAAAACGGAAACAAACAAAAAAAAAAAAAAAAACAAAGCAAAACGAAAAAAAAAAAGGAGAAAAGGAAAATTGACCCTAAACTAAGCTTAGATTTTGATGTTCGTTAATAGTTGTGTTATGTATACAAAACAAAACAGACGAAAAAGGAAAACAAAAAACTGCTGTGCAGAGCCTACTTTTTCTTCTCCCTGTCTACCACCCACCCTAAATAGATAAAACTTTATATCAGACTTCGATTACATGTATACCTAAGGATTCCCATGTTCCTCTTGAAATCTCCCCTTCTTAAGCCAATCACTTCAATGTTAAATTTACAAAAAAAAAAGAGAAAAAAAGAGCAAAAAAATGAAAACTAAACGTGTGCAATATCTAATCTAACCATAACCGTATACAGGGTGTTAACTATTTCGAATATAAAATTATTTTATAAAAATTTATTTTAATTTTTTTTTTTTTTTTTTTTTTTTTTAAAAAAAAAAATATTTAATTTATTATAATTTTAAAATTATACAAAGCTTTCAAAATCATGCTGTTGTTAATAGTATCATTAGGATTGGCTTTAACTATAACACATTTCTGTCCCTTATTCCACAATTGTCTCTTTACTTATTTTTTTACTCAATTTTTTCCTACCAGCGTTTTTTAGATTGCTTTGCATTCTTTCTGTCCTTCTCGTTTTTTTCCTTTACCTCATTTTTTGTTTATATATATTACAAGTAAGCAGAGGTTTAATAATAATTTTATATATAAATTGCATTGTTTTTAGTGCAAAAAAAAAAAAAAAATAGAATGAAAAGAAAAAATTATGAGATATACAACAAGCAGCGTCTTAGAATATTTTTTCAATCTATAATTTTGTAATGATGATCATTTTTACATGTTATATTAAATTAAAGCAAAAACAAAACAAAACAAAAAAAAAAAAAAAAAAAATTGTAATGATAATGAAATACAATAAAAATTGAAATTATGATAATTTGTACTTAATAAATGACAAACCCAAGATTATTTGTATTTTAACATACAGGTTTTTTCCTTAAGGTCACCCGTCTCACCCGTCAATCTTTGCTTACTCAACAAAATGGCCGCGAAAGGGATCGTTCGTGACAAGAACAGCGAGTAATAGTCCAACTCTTTTGAATATTTTTTAACCGTCTCGTTAAGTGGTATACGATAACTTGCATTTTTTTCCTTTTTTTTTTTTTTTTGCAGAGAGCTCAATTGGTCCTACCTCTGGGTGAATATAAGCGTGATTATGCATTTAAATTTTCGAAAATTTGCAAAATTTAATATATAATCATAGTTGATGCGATATTTTCATTCTACAACTGCCTAGAGCCGATGTGAGTATTTTTATAAGAATTGGTAAATCTAATGCTCGACGAATGTCATTAAATCCTTTTTTTTGAAAGTTTTGAATGTGTGTTAACCAATTAAGGATAAGTTGGACGCTGTGCTTTATCACTTACCCCATTAAAATTTTGATCAGCTTACATCGTCAGAAACTTTAGCTAATAACGAGATTGCAAAAGTCGGTGGCCGCAATGGGGAAATTGTACGAATTGGAATTCGATTTGCTATATCTTGTCTAGCGTTTTCCTTAGATCTAGCCTGCAGCGGGTATTATCTGTTGGCGAACATTAAAAGTATGTTTCAATAAAAACAAATTTGGATCAAGTGATTAGGACATTTAAACACATTTTAGACATTGTGTAAATATCGTTCTAAATAATACAAGTTACTAAAACGTTAGAGAATTTGTGAACTAATTGTATTATTGTTGAAAAAGACTTCTGTTATAAATAAAATCGAACTTTGAAAAGAAATTGTTTTTCTCTCACTTAGTAGCTTCTCAGACAAGCTCCGCCAACTGGCTAAAAAAAGAAGTTATCGCTTTGAGCTGTAGCCAAGCTCTATAAATAGCGAGTAAGGCTGGCACAACATTTTGCGATTACAGGACAACGGTATACTATGTTGTTTTGGTGTGGATTGAAATCTGAATTGTGGTAGAGTTTTCTGTAAAGCCGATATTCTTAGATGGTAATGCTCTAAGACCTTAGTCTTTGAATTTCTGTGGATAATTTCAGGAATAAAGGGCTTGGCTTGGTTTGGCTTGAGTGGATGACCACTACCATTTAAAAATAAATCCATTAAATATGTATACAGTGTATATTCAATAATAAAATTTACAAGAACACCAACTCACATCGCGTCAGCTGCTTGAGACCTCCGAATTTATTTGCTCAAGTCGGTTGGCATTATATCTCGCTTGTGCAGCCTCATCCGATCATCCATTATAAAACCTTAAAAAAATCGCTCAATTTTTTTTTTCGTTCCAGTAGGTATTATGGATGGAAATTTCATTTGGTCAAATTTTTGCTCTTAATTCATATGATCTGTAAATATCGAGGTTCCGTTTGTGTACAGACCAAGTGAATTAATAGTGATTTTTGATCAACGTTTAGTTCCGCCTTGATTCTATCAACACCATTAATCACCAAAGCACCAACGATATGCGTTTATAGCATCAGAATTTTCAGAGCGGAAACAGGCGATTCATTTCCGTATTTAGAATAAAGTCGAACTCCAGAAACAACTCTGTTCAGAGCCAACCAATTTCGTTAGCTCTTGGCTGGAATTTGCACAGTTACTCGATGGTGCATTTTCAATCTTAACACTGCTTCCAGCAGCAGCCACTGGCGAAAAAGCAGCGCCTGGCATCGCAATGACTTTAACCGGTTCTTTTGAACATGGTATTAGCAGTGCCTATGTAATAATTTCAAAACTAGGCGTAACATATAACTTGGTTGCCAAAAGCTGCTTAATGAGTGTAGATGGAATCAAAGATTCCGGTGTAAAGGCTTTAAAAACAATGTTTTCGGCTACTACCACTTTAGCAACCCCTCCGACTTTTACAAGAGTTTCTGAGGCCCGAAGAAACATTGGATTAAGTTTCAAAAAATTATAAGCCTTACTTACAGGGCCATATTTCGTGGCGGCCACCAACATGTACTAAATATGGTCTACCGGATTACATAAGTAGTAGCTACACGGTAAGGTAACAAAACAATTTTACAAAATTTATGGTTTGTCGCGTAAATTGGAGATAGCGTTAGCGAGTTTCCTTACGACTTCAAGGATGATTAAGATGCTGTTTATAGCAATGGCAACCATAACTCAATTGATGAGTATTTTAGGATATTTTCTAAGCGATTTCTAAGGCTCTGGTGATATTTGCCTGAGAAGTTTGCACCAGACTTGCAGCAGGCTTCCGACATGCTTTATAGCACAATTAATAAAGGATGTCCACAAGAACGATAAGTTTTGCTTAGCAATATATGATAGATTGAGCTTTTTAGAGGCTTTACATATGCAGAGTACCAGCGGTAATTAGTTTAGAAGGTATCGAGATCTAATAAAGTCATGTGCATAGATTAGCAGAGTGGGTCGTGTGTTCTTTAGCCCTTTAGTGTACGTAGTGTTTGCCGATTTTGCGAGCCATAGTGAATAAGAAGATCAGTCAAGGGCCGTTGTATTCACCTGTTAGGCGGTGCGCTCGAACTTGCGCTAAATCTATGCTTTTCATGACATGTATATTTCGGCGAACCAAAAGGAATTGCGGGAATAATAAATCCATCGTTTCGTCAGTCAAAAATAAGTGCTGCCATTTTACAAGGAGACAGACTCGTTCTCTTCGCTTATGGCAGAATTTCTTTATACTCATGGTTATAGGGCAAAGGTTTAAAGGAAACTTACTTCCTTAAGGGACTTGGTTGGGGATTTTGCGACATGCTGCCATTATTTGAATTGCTTCGGTACAGTACTTACACTGCTCTTTTAAACCGCGTCAGGAAATATTTGTACTCACCTTGTATCACATCTATTTGTTCACTACGGTATTAGAAATCCTTACATAAATGTATTTATCAGGTCTCAGATCCACATCTACTATGAATTGTGGCTTACAGCCGTGCTATTGGCTTTTGCGATCATGTTGCCGAGTTTCCCCTCGCAAAAAATACACAAGTGATAGGAGTACGTCCACGTACCACAGCGCGAGTAATGGAATTTCGGTGTTGTTCGGTATTTTCGAATTGCACGCAAACATCCCGCTTTCTTTCTTCGTTCTCTTTAAAAGTTTTTTAGTTAAACTTTGCGTTAAGAAACAGAAAATAGAGATTTCTTATTTTTTTTTTTTTTTGTTTTTTAATTATAATTTATTATTATGTATTATTCTCAAGCAACAAAAATATTAAAGAAAATTTTTTTTTTTTTTTACTTTTAGCTTTTCTTTCTTTTTTTTCTTTTTTTTTTAATTATGATTAATAAGAATGTTTGATTAACTAATTAGAGACGGGCTTATTAATAGAACGCATTTACATCGATCGTGTATAGAAGTACAATATAAATTGATTAGAGCGTTTAGGCGAAGCTATACCATTTTTCTATATATATATATATATATATAATCATATATATACTTTTATTAATTAATAAAATAAAATTGTTAATAAAAATTCAATAATTTGTAAAAATAATTTCACTTAGAAGTAAAGAAGAATATATCGTTAAATACATTTTAAATTTGAAAGGAGAACACAGCGCACCTTAATAGGTATATGCATACCTATATATATATATATTTATATATATATATGAAGTAAATTTAGAAAAAAAAGGACAATAATTATTTTTTTTAATTAACTTTACTAATTTTCTTGTTTTATTACAATTTTTATGATTGAAAATTTCCCGCGACCAGTGCGATAAGCGAAATTAAAAATATTTTTAAGGAATATTAAAAAAATATTTTTATATGTATTCGCATGTATATTATTATATTTGTAAATATATATTCCTATATTACTCATACCTCGTTTTCAATTTATCTTATACTTGAACTTTGTTTTCTTTTCGTTACAAATATTCTTTTGTTTTTTTTTTTTTTTTTTTTTTTTTTTTCAATTTTTCCAGCGAAAAAACATTTACGGATAAAGTAACCACCTGAGAAAGAGACTTAATATAATGCCGCCAAACAGATACACTAACGATCTAAATATTATGGCTGGCGGTAAATGTTGAGTTAGTAGGCTTTGAAAACTTGACTTGGAGTCTGCTGTCAGCCGATCAGATGACATTATTGAATGCGGTGCGTATTGCATACGCTCTAATTTCAAATGTATTAGGGTCAGCTGACGCGTATGCTCGTCCAAACCTTTGTTTACTTTTTCGAGTGTCGCCATCAATCTGTTAGATAATATGTTGATTTTATCTTCAATTTCAATGTTAATTATAAATTTTAACTCACTGCCGGATAGCTTTATTAGAAATATTGGAGCCTGTTCCATCATATGGATAGTCCTCTTGCGATTGACTCGAATCCGAATGCATATCCAATGTGTCGCGTGCAATAGATGTTATATGATGTTTCGTTATCACAGGTGCTCCGAGGGAATCTTTGCCACGCAAAACTTGTGCGGGAACGCTAACGATGCTGGCCGTACGCACCATTGGAGCCAAATGACGCGTTTTCGTTAGAACTTTATAATCGATTTCATATTGTTTAACATCATTACGAGGATCCCATGGTCTAAGGTCTGCATACTTATAAATCCACTGTAAATATATCAGCACACAATATATAAAGCTTTTTGTCTAACATTCTATATCTGCAAAATTCTCCCTGTCTGTCCGAATATCGAAATACGAATTTTATTATTTTTAGTCCTACTGCCAAGTGTCACTTGAACAGCATCGAAGGCTATAGAGACAGACACATGTGTCATTGCTGAGTTTGACAGTTCGGAAGATATGGAGGGTTTTACATTTTTATCCCACGAAAACTTCACAGAAGTTTACATCTAAAAGAAATGCTGGTACCTTACCGTTATAGGAATAAACGGACCAACGAAACCTAGTTATCGAACGCGCAACACGGGTGCGCTTGTGAGCACAAAGTTGGGCCATTCCCTATTTCTCTTCCCCAGCTTTGTTCTGATCACCGTCATACTACACGTACAGGGATATCTCCTGAGTGAATGGTTATACTTAAAAAAAAAAATTTATATGTACAATGAAACCATTTGAAATGGATTTCTTCATACAATTTTGTCATTAACTAATATTGGCTAAGTCCCTGCTCTTTGTACACATCGCTGGCCACTAATAAGAGTTATTTAATGAAGTTCTGAACGTGTTTTTTACATACACTAGTTTCATCACGAAGGTAATTTTCATATGATTTGTCCACATCCGTCCATGTGTCCGTCAGTTGGTTTTCAAATTTTTATTTACATGAGAATCACCGCAAAAAAGTGAATCGTCCACAATAATCTACATCGAGGTTCACCCATTAAAATTGAGAAAAATCTTATAAAAAACCTTGATCCATAAAAGTCTGAATTAATATATAAAAGAGAAACTGAAAATTTCAAAAAAATTTCATTAAAAATTGATATTTTCTTCTTCTTTCTGCCGCATTTTCATTTAATTTTTCAAGCCGATAAAATTAACCCGATCTGGCTATTACCATATACATATAGTGCTTAACGATTTCTATAATATTTATATGCAGAGTTTGTAAAAGAACCAACACCGATAGCAAGTGATTTATTTATAGCAGGCTCTTCTATTACGGGTTACACAGTTTTCCCATTGTTCAGATATATATTATTCTTGTGACGCCAACACGTCATCGAATCACTTTTTTTTTTTTCTTAGGAGCAATACTACTGGTCAGCAGATACGTGACACTCATTTAACGTTCGTCCTTTCAAATTGTTATATGAGAGTATGAAGTAATTTTTTTTGTACTGAGGTTTTAGAGGTTTACTTTACATCTCCTGAAGCTCCTCGTTATAACATGGCTTCTCTAAGACTCAGTGATGGAAGTGATAGACTTAGCTAATGAACAAAGCAGTTTTGTTCTTTAGTTGATATTTGCTATAGATTATAAGTACAACTTCTCATCAGCATGATAATGCGAGAATTTCAACTGTTTTCAAACACAATACACAAACACTCTATGAATACAGCTGAAAATTTTCAATAACACTCCACCTTTTTTCATTTTTTTTTTTTTTTTTCTATATTTTTAAGATTCCAAAATGAGCTGACAAACAAGCAGACAGACGGATAAATACACATAGTGGAATCAATTTCGAATCTTTCGCTAAACATATATGTTTTTTTTAACATTTTTGCTTGTTACGAAATTAGTGAACAGTCATCCTTCGATAGTGGGCAGAAAATATATGTAAGGCTAAACTGAGGTAATCCCAATTCTTCTCATATATATATATATATATACAAAAAAAGATTATATTTTAACACACGTTACTTTACCTTGCCTGTTAAGAGGTCTTGAGAGAAATGATAAGGATCCCACTGAACAAATGTGGCCTTACGTTCTTTGGCTCCTTTACGCTGAGCCTCTTCAAGTACCGTTTTCTCTTCGGTTGCGCCGCGTTGATCGTCGCGTCTAATAGCAGCCGAGACTAAACTCCATAAGCGTTCAGATTCATTAGGCAACTGGCTATCGAAAGGCACAATATAGCGTTGCAATCGTTGCTTCATTACGTCCTTTGTGGCAGCAAACAATATACCTTCTTCTCCCGTTTTAACATCTTTGATGCGCATTTCGCCATCCCAGTGTCCTTCGATTGTAGCTAAAACTTCTTTGACCAATTTAATTTTACCAACCACACAATTGGTGTGATCAGCACCACCCAAGAAAGGTTTCAGCTTAAATTCCAGTTCCGTCTTGTAACCGGTGCTCTCGCATTCAATGCTAATTTTACCACCCAATTCCATCGATAAAGTGCCCATTAATATACCTTTGCAGTGGGCATAGGGTGTATTTAATACATAACATTCGCCGCGTGGCAATAACGTTAGCTTAGCCTCACCATCTAATACAGCCGACGTACTATTGCCGTAGAACTTCGATTTGGCCAAGATGGAGCAACTGATGCTGAAACCTTCTTGGCGATTGGTCACATAAAATGCCGATACTGGTGGATGATGAGAGACCTGCTCGGCTATAAAATAAGTTCGACTGGAATTTTGATGTTCCCAATAACATCGAAAAGTTTCACCCAATATCGGATTATAAGGTTTCTTTAAACCTTTTGGCTTCTTATAGAAACCCGAAAGGTACCATTTTAAAATCAATTTCATACGAGTAAATGGATCGTCTTCAGTAACAGCGCTGAAAATATATGTATATATATATATATATATATATAGAGTTGAATTGAAAGAGAATTTCAATGAAAAAATCAAAATTCGAAATTTCTTACCAAGATAAGATGTCAGCATGATAATATGAATCGGATAATTTATCCAAAAATGAACGAGGCTCCAATATGAATGTAGGTAAGGTTACTTTACTTAAATCCATTCCTGGACGGACTTGCTTTAGGAGGCACCATATTAAACTTTTATTTTCTTCAGCCAACTCTTCAACTTGTTCTCCTGTCTCCTACACATATATAAGTCGAAAATTAAAATGAAGTTCTCAATTACTATTACATATAAGAATCAGAATTGAGAAAATGCTATTTTTTTTTTTGTAAATTCCGAAGAAAATTTTGGATACGTCCATTAATTTACAAAAGGAGCACATAGGTAGAAAATTTCGAAATCAAAGGAAATGCTTATTAAAAGCATTAAAGGCAAAGTAATATGGGTTTCAAGCTTCATCGAAATAAACCTTTCTTGTTCCCATTTTCTATGTCTTCAGAGGAAGTGAAATGAGATCAAACAAGATTTGCCGATCCTAGCAGGCAGGTTAATAAATCCATTTCAAAAATTTTGTTTTTCATATTTCGATCGCAGACTGGATTGGATTGTCGACAGCACTCCATATCAATAACAACAATCAACGATATTGTAATCAACTTCTATACCCAAAGCTTTTAATTTCAAAAAAAAAACTCGAAAAAAAAAATTAAATTTTAATACCCTTTAATATCGAATGGGCGTGGGCAATTTTTTCCACTTTTATATAAGTGCAATGCAGTATTTACATGGAAGGTATTCTCAGTTTATCAAACCAAAGTCGCAGTTTTTTCGACCGGGAGCATGTTTACCCCGAAAGACAGAGAGACGGATGGACATTCGCGGATTGTTTCAGAATTTTATGTTCATCAAATGTATATATATACACTTCATAGGATCTATGAAGCTTCCTTCTGGATATTTCAAACCTTTGTATACGAGGTTTATATACGTCCTTCGTTCACAATACCTTTTTTTAATAGTTCTGATGAGCAGTCTACGTTAAGTTATAATTGTTTGTCTGCGTGATTCATGATCATTCAATGGTCGATGACGGGAAAATGACATTCGCATCCCTTCGCTATGGTGCAAGGTCTTTCGCATACATAATGCAAATACAAGGGCCACGTTATGAGAGAAATTTTTATTTCCATTGAGAGAGGAAGAGCTTCTTTTGCGGACTCCATATAAAGGATATCAAAAAACGTAAACCCTGTTCCTCTTCACCAAATTTGTGCCAATTATTTCTGTTTTGCATTTTTTTCATTCGTTTCATTTCATTTCGTTCCAATTCGTGGTCGTATCCAAGAGTCAATTTCATATATATATCGATAAGAATACGGAATTTTATATAAGATTTCAATAAATCGAGATATCAAAATCGATTAACTGAAATCAGACGACTGTTCTTCCAATAATAATGTGTATTCCTACTCTTTTGACTTATTGGAAAAATTGATTTTTATTGACTTTTCTTTTCATTTTTTTCATACCGGATTAATTTCTTCTTCTACGCTTGGTACATATGGAGTTTCAATTGGATCATCTTCGTTTTCTAATTGATGTTGCGATTGTTTATCTGCATTTGGGCCGTCGTTGGCATCCGACTCGGTGTCCGTATCTATACCGGACATAACACCGGTGGGCGCCTCATTTTGACTATCGCCATCCAAATCTTTGTAGCGTAACAAAGCGAAAAATTTTTGTTAATATTTTTGTTAAACGAAATTTAAAAAAATTTTTTTTTAAAAATATATTAAATTTAATTTATTTATTTTTATATTATAGCATTTTTGTAAACGAAAAAATGTGCAAAATATGTTTTTTTAAAAAAGAAATTTTTTCTTAATATTTGACATTGTTTCCCTATTTATATAGAATTTCTTGAAAATTTTTGTTCTATTTTTGAATTTGTCCCAATTCGATTTAACCCTTTCAATTTGAAAAACCTTTGTTTGTTTTTTTTTTTTTTCTTTTTCTTAGCAGTTTAAAGCATTGCAAGTATATAAGCACTCTAGTGTGTGTGAGTGTAAATTATAGTCAAGGAATTGGAATTAAATTTCGTTCAGTAAAAAAAATGATGAACGCCATCTAGCCAACTAATGACCCAAAACGTGATAAGTTTAATATGATTTGTAAGTTTTTATGTTTTTTAAAAGAAAATCTACCCGGTGGAGCGGAAACTGGTCGTACTGTTATTGTCGGTATGATATTCGGTGTTACAGTGATACATTCATCTTCATCGGACGAGGAAGATGAATTGTTATTAACAAGCACGTTTGACATCGACGTTGCTCTTGTTAGCGGTGTCATTCCTGGCAGTGCCCTTCGAGGCGAACCTTCGACACTGGACAAATCACTGTACTCGAAATCTTTGCTAGATAATTCACTTTTTGATTTGCGTAACCTTTGCAAGCGCCTGAATCTATCCAATTCGTTTACGTTCGCCGAAACAATTTGTTCCCAATTCGTCATAGCCATATAGAGTTGCTGTAATATGGGCGTTTGCGATGCCGAACTAAAGAGACTGGATGTCGAACTAGTTTGAGATTTTGAGAGCTCAACATCAGGCACCATAAGATATTGATTTTTACGTAGAACACGACCTGTGTAAATGTTGTTTAGTTTTGAACTTGTGTTGTGTACGCGTGTAAAGTGTCTTTAAAAACTTTGACAATATTGTTGAAAAACATATATATATATATATATATATATGTATATGTTTGTTTAATATAAACTCACCCCACTTACTAACTTACCTTGATCCTTAAAATGTTTCTCATAATCTGCTTCGGACCATTGCGTCTCATGTGAAATGGAGCCCTCGGTACCGGTAACACTTTGCGTAGTACCTTGTGCCGAATTTGAACGTAATAATAAACCCGAACAACGTAAAGATAATTCAAGAGCATCCATCCAGCATTTACCGGCCGCTTGACTAGGTGCACGAAATATTAAATAAGAAGTCGGTAATGGTTGAACCACAGCACCTTCATATCACAAAATAATTGCATTACACAGATTTATAGAATATGTTAAGATCGTGAATTAGTTTACCAATTGTTTCTTTATCCGGTCCTCTAGGAGCCCATATGGATTGCTCCAGGGGATGAAATAACTTAAAGCAAAAGCCATCTTTTTTGCTCGGCCTCTCAATAACTTGGCACGATGTTAAAAGTATTGTGCCCACCCAATGGCTGCTTTTGGTTTTGGGACTTTTGTATAGAAGTAAAAGACCCGGTTTGAGTACACACCACAGTTTCGTCCATGATTTCAATGTACCACGAACCTGAAAAATAAAAAAATATATTTTTATAATTTTCAATGAAGAAGCACAGATTTATAAAAGTACAATCCGCTCGACATTCGATTTATTTGATCAAGTTTTTTGACGACTACGTCGAGTTTTATCATATTATAAAAATTACACGTCGCCTGATTGTCCACAAACTAGTCACAAAGACAACAAATTTTTCAAAATCATCTTTAGTATACGAATTGCTTGCTCATCGCCTCCATAGCAAGGCTAGAATATATTCATAGAGTTCAAGTTTTCCATGGACGTTGCCATTATAACTGTATAAAGATAGTAACCCGACACAAACTCATAAAAGCTTGAACTGGTCGAAGGCACATCTGTTTTTTCTTGGTCCCGGGCACCATGTCTCTAGAAATTTAAGGTGGATTGAAAGCCATAGCGTCCGAAAAAAAAAATTTATTCATATTCACATTCATCGCGTCGGGATCGATTAGTCTGCAATTGCAAGATGGAACACGTATATGTACGTGTATCTCTTCTTTCCCTTCACACTGATCTCAGAATATCATCCTAAAAACAGGAGGTATCACTCGAAGAGCCTCAGTAAAAATATTGCCCATCATAATCATCAAACACTTACCCCTAGTGCATTGACGAACGAACACCACTGACTTTGAAGCGATTTTTACCTCTGGCAAATTCGGTTAACATGACACTACGAACCGTCTCGGTTCCGAGAGACAAAATCTCTTTAGTTCATTTGTTTGCATTGGCTTGAACGCGTTATTGGTTATTCTACGGTTAAGTAATAGATTTAAAAAAAAAATCTACAAGAAAACCTTCCGCACAATCTCAAAAGATGATAAGATTCTCACTCTTCTTCCTTAAATATAGCAATGTATGTGAATATCTATAAAAACATTTAAACCTGATAATAGAGATAAGTTAATCAATACGAGCGCGTTGAAAAAATGATATTGAATATAAGAGGGTTGGCTAATAATTCGAGTTCCGAATTTCGATTCGAGTAAGAAAACAAAATATTTGGAAAATTCGATTTTATTCGACGTCGTAGGCTCTTTCACGACTAATAAAATCAATTAGACGATTTTCTAACGCTTTGACATCTTTGCCAAAATTCTCTATATATGTTTGCTCCACTTTCCACACCAAACTCGTCAGTTTACCTAAACCTCTTTTCGTAAAACATACATAACGTGCTTGCTTCAATTCCCACGCTTGCTTGCTTCAGTTCCCACCTCATATTTGGAACCTTATACTTTCGAAATTCGTCATAGGCGCTTGAGGCTAGATCTGAAGAATACCTTCAAACTTCTATTCAGGTAATTTTGCTATTAAAGTCGAATCTCTTATACCTAAAAATTTTCTTGAAAAAAGAGAACGAAAGAAAGCTAAAAATAGGTGAGTTTATCGGACTTTTTTGGTTTTACTACAAATACTGTATATAGGGAAATTTTTATCGTTGTACTTCTTGGAGTTGATCAGTAAAGCACAACAGATTTTTATCTTTTTTTTGTTTGATGCGAATATTATTTTTCTAGATTTTAACTTTTACTATTGATTTTAAGAAGAAGATATGTCTAAATCTGTCTATTCAGGCTGTTCGAAATTAAAGACGTGATAGCTGATACATATTTATAATATGGGAAACCCTGTCTATTATGGTTCCTACGTCGAGCATAAAAGTTCAAAATGGAATTTTGAATTAGTATTCATAGCTTCGAAGGCCTTCCGCTCCTCGCAATCGTTAGCGGATCTTGTAATTTGTAGTGTTTTCATGAAAAACTTAAGCAAAGCAGAGGAACTGAAAGGCTGCTCATGTTTGAGATGGGCATACGTATTTTTCCCAAATGCTACATCTAGCGTTAAATTTCTTCGCTTTTCAGATTTCTGAACCACTTCTACATTTAGAAGATCTCTACTATTGAATAGACTTATAACGCTGTACTCGCAATATTTTTTAGGCTTGGAATGAATGTTATAAGAAACTCCTCTTGTTGTCCTTCGCATTTATAAATCAGAAATCTACTTCAAATGTAAAAAATAGAGAAAAAAAATAACAAAAATATATTCGATCGTGACCGAATCTCTTGTACCCATCACTGTTATGCTAAAAAAGACGAAAAAAGTAAAAGAATTAAATTTTCTTGCTCTATTATATGGAGGGGACGAAGCTGGTTTTTTCTATTTTCAAAATAAAAGTTTTTGTCCCATAGGCCTGCGCGCGTTGTATGTGTGTCCTTGGAAAATTTCAATTCTTTTGCAAGTTTGTAGGCGATATGTTTATTTTCACCACAAATACTACACAGTTGCGCAGGCAGGCAAATGGACAGACGGACATGTTTAGGTGCATTCCACACTTGAAACTGGCCAAGAATTTATATATTTTATGGGGGTTTTGAAGCTCGTTTCTGCGCTCTATAAAAGTATTGAAAAAAATTAAATTTTCATAATCTATGATGTCCGGTTGGTTTGCCTCAAGTTTTCCCATTTTGGTACAGCTGCTCGCTCCTAGAATATGGTTTCAAATTTTTGTACATTCATCTGCTTTATTTAATGAGTAATAAGCAGAAAACTAATTTTTTATTCTTTTTGGAAAACAGAGGTGTTCTCAGTTTACGTGATGCTGTGCGCGTGTCCTTCGACCAATTTGGCTCATTTTTGGCCCAATATCAAGCAACTCGCAAGAACTTCCAATGTTCCTGCCAAATTTGAAGTCGATAATTTCATTTTTACGGCCAAAGGAATGTTTGCAGCAGACACAGCGGGACAGACGGACATCCTTAAACCATTTTAGAATTTGATGCTGATCAAGAAAATATATATATTTTGTGGGATCTCTGATGCTTCCTGCTGCGCATTGTTAACTTTTTAACAAAATAAATAAATCTCTCATCCTTCGATGATTAGAATATAAAACGAACTGAACTTTACCTTTAACCAATCAGCTAAAACAATCACAGCTGGATCTTGCAATGAATTTAATAATTCTGAGGCAACTCGTTTCTTCTCTCGTCGATAATTTTTACGTTGAGCTTTATACGACTCTTTGCGATTCAATTTCGATGTATCTGTCGGTGTCTGTAAAGAAAAAATCAAAAGATGATTGATTGTATATAGAAGCCTTAATCGAAATTTTCATATGGACCTACATATACATTAAGAATATACTATATATGTTGTGTATTCATGATAAAGGAATTTTTGTATGTAGTGTAGGCCTGCCAAAGTTTCGATTAGAATATAGATAAAAATCTATCTACATATAGATAACTGCTCCAAAACAGTTCGCTTTTAACTTTGCACAAGTGTAACACAGTACGAACTTAATGTCCAAAGAAAAGGGTGTGAAGACTAATTTGAATTTGCTACCGAATCTTTCTTAATAGAGCACTGGAAACGCCATAAGATAGCTCTGTTAAGTACTTACAATCAGGATATGGTTGGATTTGGAGGCATACTTAGTCCAAATTTGGAAACGTAAGCCACTTCTGTTACCACCTCGTGAATCCATATGAAAATATCTTTCGAACAAGCTAAACAAATTTAAATTTTGTTTTCCGAAACTATTTTTACCAAATATTTGAAATTTTACCTAATGTTAAATAATAAGTTTTCTTAATAAGGTATAGCTTGCTGAGTTACGGAATTTCAAAAACAAGTTGATTAAGCTAAGGTAAAGAGAGAAAAAGATTTGAAAAGAATTTACGTTGTTTGAAATGAAATGAAGCCTTTTTAATAAATAAATATTTACATCGGGACTTTGACGCATTGAGAGCAGAGCTAACTGCTTACTTAAACCATGACTTGAAGGCCGCCTCTTCAAGACGAACATCATAGTGATCACAAAAGTATTTTAACGAATTTTGATACGTCGACATGCTTTGGCCCACGGATGAAAAATGATATTGAAAATGATTTGAATTCCCTTATAACGCCTTGTTTTAAATAACAGTATTAAGGGAAATGATGTAGGGTTTTTAATGATGGACCGCGGTCTGCTGTACAAACGTTCTGGAATGTTCTTATTTGTTTTCGCTGGAATACATTATTATAAGGAATCATAGTTCGATTTTCTTTAGTATCCCTCTCGCAAGTCTTGCAAAACAAATAAGAACATTCTAGTTGGGCAAGGTCTATCATTTAATATTCTACACCACTATGTCTAACACAATTCCTATTTATATAAAAATTATGCCTTGTTTCTATATGAAGGCATATTTTTCATATGCGTCGTTCTGGGGACGCGGACTCAAAACGCCACCTAATGTAGTACACGTTTAATTCTTGCATAAAGCAGGATCCAAAAATAGGTTAAGTTCATTTTTGTATAAAATAACTATTATCGGTCAATTTTCATCCCCATATATTAAAACTTGAGCTTTTCGGCTTTACGAAGGATCAATTTTCGTGAAAATCTTTATTACGATAGGATTCGAAAATTCCAACTTTCCTAAAGTTAATTTTTTTAGGTTCAACAATCATTATGATACAATTTTCAGGATGAAGTATTGTAAATGATACATTTTTGTCGCATAAACTTCAGTTCTCATTATATGAAAGAGGGTTCCAAAAAGGCCCCATTCCCGTCAAGTGTTTCCCTGCCAATTTAGAATGCCGAAATACTACGACATTAGCCACTTTTGATAAGAAATTTTGAAAAGTGAAATTTTTTTTTTTCGTACAACAACTATTTAGAATAGAGCGATATATGAGGAATGGGTTCGAAAAAGTGGACAGATCCGAATCATTTTCAATAGCGTTCGTCCTTACCAATCAAAATATTTCACTGTACCAAATTTCATGGATAGACGGACAGACAGGCTTAAATCAATTTAGATTACGATTCTGAATCGATCCATATAATAAAAGGTAGGTCTATCTCAGGCTCTTCTACGTGTTACATATGTCCGCACTAACTTAATATATCCTGTACCACAAGTATTGTGTAGACCATAAAAAAATAGACAGATACAGGCTATAGCAGGAACACATAGCTGTAGCTTGAATGATGGATGGATGATATGAGATAATAATAAAGAAAATTTTAGAATTAATTTGAATGGAAATCTTACCTTATCAGTTTGATTGCCGCCATCGTATTTATCCCGTGTGTCGTTTGCCCAATTGGCAAGGCCTAAAAAGAATTTCATGACGTTAGAAGAGTTGTACGGATTTTGGAGAAAATACACATAAAAAGAAAATGATTTCACGCTGATACATCAGATCACACGCATGACGTTTTATAAACGAGAAATGTAAACAGACAAAAAAATGTTTATAACACACTAGAGTAAATATAAATAATAAATTAGAAAAACTACAAAAAAAAAAAAAAAAAAAAAAAAAGAAAAAAACCTTAAGCACTTCACCACATAAATGAAAATTATTTCATTTTTATAAGAAATTACATTAAAAAGTTAACAATAAAATAACGAGTAAAACGAGAGAACAAAACAACTACCACAAGAGAAAGAAAAAATGAAAAAAAGTTTTAAAAAAATTTACAAAAAAAAAACAAACATTCAAGGCTCATGTTATAAATGGATTGTTCTTGTTGGTGTTGCTGTTATTATTATTATTGTAGTGGCTGTTTTCTTTTTCACTGCGAACGTTATTGTTATTGTTGCTTTTGCTGTTGTTGTTGCGGTGGTTTTTGATTTTTGCATATATATATATGTTGGTAATTAAACGAATCGCTTTACATAAATTTCTTTCATTTTCTTTTCGTTTTATTGTTATTTATGCAATATTTATTTTTGTTTATAAATTTTTTATGCATTTTTTTTCCCCGCCTTTTTTTTGTTCATTTCACTTTGCGTAGTTTTGTTTTATTTTTGTAATTATTCGTTTTTCTCATTTTTCTCGCTTTATATTCCCTGTAAATATTTACATTATTGCGATCATGATGCGAGGCAAATTGCTTTACAATAATATGGAATTAGTTTTATTATTAACATTTTCCGAAATTTTTCAAGTCACCTTTCCAAAACAGATGCTAGGATGGATATATAATTTTGATTGCACTCCCAATTCAAATCATATTTAGAAAGTCGGATGCGATCATTTAATACTTCTACTAGGCACAGAGCCCTTTTCGGGATACGAGAGAGAGAACAACCTTTACAATAATTGGCGTAAGGATTTTGAAAATATGAAAATGAATTATAATAGTTTGCATAGCATCTGTTAATGCTCGGATAGTGGATCGATTTTATATCGATCGATTTGTTAGTCGCACGAAAAACTCGTTCAGGACCTGTGCTTAGCTAAAAGATTTCAGTTTTCGTATAGAAATTGATGGAGAAATGTAAAATGAATGACAAGAAATGGCTGCGCAAAGTCTCGAACGGTTTTTCAGTGCAGCTGCATTTTATTTATGGCAAGAACTTGGGCAGATCTCCAAATTGCTGCATGATGAGCAAAAGAAGAAAAAACTGCATGCTAATGCTCAGTTGGTTTTGAATGTGTAGGGTGCCAGCGGTATGAGACGATTAATTGAGCAAAATTTTAATTGTCAATGAAAACCAGGTTTTGAGTAGCGGTTTCGTGGTCAATCGTCGCCAGACAAAATCGAGAACGGCACTGAACGGGATTGTTATTGTCTGCTGTAATAAAAATGATACATGGTGCATGTGAATATGCTGAAGATAGTCCTTTCGTGCTTGCCGTCTCGCGGCAGTTACTTATTGTTTTAAAACGGCTAACGCTTACTATTACAGATGCGCTACAATTTTTATTATTAGAGGAATAAAGCATTCTTTTCACTACGAGCTTTCTTATGCATTTATCTCCTATACTCCGATTAATTCAACTTTGTTTGTCCCTCTGTCCGCCCTAAATTCAATACTAATCCGCGTGCAATAACTTGCAATGTTCTTTGCAAATTTGAAGACGATGTCTTTATTTTTTGCGACCAACAGGATATTTACCATGGGCGTTATTTAGACGAATAGGCCAGAAGGGCGAGCTTAAATCGATTAGGCATTTGATGGCAAATAAGAAAGTGTGTACTTTATAGGGTGTAGGGAAGCTTCCTTTTGGGTGCTGCAAACGTTTTGGGCGAAATGAATACACCTATCATCCCTTGCAATCGAGTGAATGATTTTTCAAATCGAGTTAATATTCGAACGGTTAAATTGGAAAAGAGAGAAAATAGATAAATTGGGGAAAGGGCCGAGAAATGTAACGAAGATGGCTGCCAAAGATGACAATAAGGTTCTCAATCCCAATCTCATTCAAAGAAAATTGCGGAAACTTTTTCAAACCAGGATCAAAGCATCGTCAGAAAGGAGAACAAGGACAGTAGTCTACGTAATGGGCATTAAGCCAGCAATTGAAGACATCCGATGAATTCGACTTATACAAGGATTCAAAAAAAAAGATCTCGCGGAACGTTACAAGGATTAATCTTTAAACTTTAGCGTTAATGAACTTAAGCTTAACGACGTGTGTTGGCAGAAAACGCCCCTATTTGTCTCTTACATTGATCACAAATTTTTTTCTTTTTTACTATTTTTCTTTTTTAAATGACGATAAAGTTTCAATTTTAGCAGATTTTTTTTTTTTTTTTTTTTTTTGATTATTATTTATATACGTTTGCTTTTATTTTCTTGTTATACAAATTTAATAAAATCTCATAATCGTTTACAAGCAAACAATTACTCATATATTGTACTTTCTATATGATATTCAATTTATTTATAACCAAGTTTCCGTTTTATTTGCTCAGTTCGTAAAAACACCGAACATCACACACATTTGATCTGTGTTACATACACATATGTTTTTTTGTTCATTTCGAAATCATTTTTAAGAACACGCTAAGAATAATTTAATTTTTGAAAAAAAAAAATAAAAAATAAAAACCGCGTATTTATTAAATTTTTTTATATTTTGCGTTTAATAAGCGAACTGTTTACGGACTGGCGGCGAACTGCTTTCATTGTGATGTAAGTGATAGAGAACTAAGCACAACAAAAAAAAGAAAACCAAAAAAAAAAAAATTCGTATCAAACGCTCATATGTAAAAAGATAAACACGCGATGCAGTCTAACAAGTTCGTGTATAGGTCGTCTGACTATCTTAAAATTAAGCACAACACAAAAAGAAAAACAAAAATTAAACACGAATCTTGGGTACCCATCACATGAAGCGGTATTTTTCTAAAGTTCACCCAGTAACTGCTGGGGTAGGAACTCTAAACTGTTCGCCAGAAGGCGCATTGATTTCTTTTGTGTGTGTGTTTTTTTTTTTTTTTTTGTTTTGCTCTGTGAGCTGGAGGTAGAAAATCATCGAAAGATACTGCTGGGTCTTAGTAGCAGCATGCACGATTCGCCATCCCTGGCGCATACGTACTAAAAACTACCCCCCACACACACTTCGTCTACCACTCTCCCCCGCGGGACCACCGTTAGGTATTACTTCGCGGGGGCTGGTTGTCGCTAGCACGCTCCTGATGGTGGGACCTCAGTGGAGTTTGAGTGTGTGTGTGTGTGTGTGTGTGTAGGTCGTCTGACTATCTTAAAATTAAGCACAACATAAAAAAACAAAAATTAAACACGAGTCTTGGGCACCCATTACATGAAGCGATATTTTTCTAAAGTTCACCCAGTAACTGCTGGGGTAGGAAGTCTAGACTTTTCGCCAGAAGGCGCATTGATATCTTCTCATCTTTTAGAAGATCTTTCTAACCAGCCGTTTGCGAGATCGGCAACTAACCGGTCACGAGGATATGTCGGCCTTGCTTCTATAGGTTACACTCGAAAATGAATATGATCTGCACAAGAAATAGTTACACATCCGGCACACGTCAGTGTAAGTAAATTACGCGTAAAAGCATACACGTAAGCTTGACGCACGGGTTTACTTCATTGAAAATAGTCTTCTGTTTGCCTATTAAAAAGGAAGAAGGTGGATTCCTTAGAGTATTCTATGATACGCTATATACCGAAGATCTATCCCAAAGACATCTTCTTATTAACTTTGAGTTTTGAAAGAACTTTTTGGCAATAAAGAGCGTGGTCATCTCAGTAGATCGTTTTAGAAAGCAAAGCCACTGCATAGCGAGAATAATGTAGAATTTTAGGATTCTTAATCCCAATCATGTCGTCTCTGCTGCAGGAATCTCCTTCAGATTTTTTTAATCGTAATTACCGTCGCCTTTGTCCAATCACTTAGATAGCACAAATTCACGATTGAAGATCGTGTATAATGCTCATTAACTTTTACTATTAATGACTGTAGATGGATAGACGGACATAGTTTACGCAAAATGCATACCAATCGACGACCATTTCTAAGTATTACAAATGGAAAGACAAAATTAATATACTTCAAGCCCATCGACGTAAATTGTCGATGCGAGAATTGCATTTCTCTTACGTTTTATGCAGACAAAAACATTAGAAAATATCTTTACTCTCAAAAAGTCTCCAAATTATCGTCAATCAGCGGAATTGCACTCATTGAGTAATAATGATAGTAAACAAATGTATCTCTGAGAAAAAAATCTAACAGTTTCACTAAATTACAGCAAGCAAATCTTACAAGTCAATCTCCTCGTAAAGGGACTGCGTGTCCGTTGTGTTATTTTCCAGAGGATCTATAAGGAAAAATGCCCAAAATTTTCTTAAGATAATCTAAATAAGTAAAAAAAATTAAATTCAGCCGGGACTGAATATTTTACACCCATCACTGATATCCTAAAAAAGGCCAAGGAAGTAAAAGAACAAAATTTTCATGGTCAATAATAAGAAGTGGGCGGAATTGATTTCTTCTATTTTCAAAATAAAAGTTATTGCATGTGGGCATTGTAGGCGTGTCCTTTGAAAATTTTAAGTCAACTCCATATTCTTTTTTTAATTTGCACAATGCTTACCACAAATACTGCAAAGTGGCGCAAACAGACAGATGGACAGACGAACAAGCGGACATGTTTAGGGGCGTGACAAATTTGAAACTGGCCAAGCATTTATATACTTTTTGGAGTTTTTGAAGTTCGCTTCTAAGCGTTATAGAGGTTTTCAAAACCAATTAAACCTTGATACACTATAATGTTGGGTAGGCGCGGTCAACTTTTTCCATTTTTGCACAGGTACTACAGAATCGTCTACAGATAATGCGTTCAAATTTTTGAGCATGTATTTGTGTATGTATATGCTTGGGCAGACATTATGAGTAATGAGCAAAAAAAAATTTTTCATTTCTTTTGAAAAATAGATGTGTTCTCGTGTCTTTCGACCGATTTGGTCCATTTTCAATATCAGCCTGTGTGCAAGAACGTCCAATGTTTCTGCCAAATTTAAAGTCGATAACTTCATTTCACTGCGGCCAAAAGAATGTTTACAACAGACGGACAGGCGTAGAAAAGGACATGCTTAAATCGATTTAGAATTCGATGCTGATCGAGAATATATATATATATATGTATATATATATTTGTGAGGTCTCTGATGCTTCCTTATACATACGTTATAAACGTTTTGACAAAATGAATATACCCCTCAATCTTCGGTGATGGATATAAAAATATTAAGCCCGATATTAACGATAAATTTAGCTAATTTTAATACTAATGGTTAGCATGAATTAAACTACATTGACAATCCGAAGGGCTAATATACATTCTCTATACTGCTTTGCTTGATCGAATATGAAGTGAAGAAATTTTTCGAGCAAAACTTATTTTCCTTTTTTTTTTTTTTTTTTAATTTAATATAAATTATTATGTAATGAAATCCATTTTCATGTTTTGCTAGATAACCCTTTGAGATTTTTTTTATTTTTTCTATCCGCGAATCTTATGAAATATCGACGCCTTAAGGTCAAGTGCTGTTTACTACATGACACAAGCACTTTCATGTATTAATGAATAAACTTATGATTTATATTTACATCATTGTCTTAAAATATCACTTCACTGGTTGCTGCGCAGCAATCGAGACTTATTTGTCAACAAAGACAAATGATGGTTGAGTTATGGCAGGGCAGGTATCGATTTTTGAATTTGAAAACTTATATGCAGATAAAACTATGTCACAACAATTAATACTCAGGCAAAGTCGACTACCCCATGTCACTACATCTTCATTTATTTTTGTGGTAAAACATCACAAATTATAGCTCGTTTTAAAGCAGAGGCATACTTTTCCCAGTAGCTTATATGTATATAGAGGATCCAAAACGTGAAAAAACGTGTTCCAAATTTAAGAAAATCAACGTCCTTGTCAAAGACGTTACTACTCTTCATCCATTTGTTTCCATAAGAAGGCTTACTTTTCATAAACACCTATATATGAAGGGAAGGGAGAAAGGAAGGGGGAAATTTGATACAGGTAGAGAAGAAAGACTAATGTTTACCATAACACATTAAAAACTAAATTTTCTTGCCATACATATAGAGTCGCATGGGAGGGTCAGCAATAGACTATCAAAAATTAGACTTTATTGCTTTTTACTGATTTGTTATTTGTTGGAAGAGTTGGAGAGAGTTTTTTAAAATATATGTATATATGAATGGCCTTAGAAATATAAGAAATTTCGTGAAAAAGTCTCCAAGCTTGACATTAGCGGATTGAATACAAATATGCATGGACCGATGGACAGACAGACATAATTCAATCGGTTTAGAATATTTTTCTGTTTTGATTATTTCATGGAGGAAAATACTGAATAATAAACATATATAGCTTCATATGATATTTTGGTCTTCAACTATGTCAATAACTTTAGAGTGAGCAGTTAGTGGCACAATGACTTAACTACAATATTTTCAAGCAAGCGATCTTTAATTGGACATGGTACGTATAGCCTACATCCTTAAGACTATAGCAATGTCAGCTTTTTGCTGCTGTGATAGTCCCTATGGCTGGCAGACGAACTAAATCAATTCAGAAAATTGTACTGATTGTGAGACCAAGACAACCTTTGGTATTTCTAATGGCGTGCTTATCTTAATTAAAATCTTATTGTAGACTAAGGGATATAAAAAAAAGGAGATTAGAATTCTTCACAATTAACAAAAGACTTCAATTCAATGCATTGTCTAACTTGTGTTGCATTGCTAAATGGCCGAGATGATGAGATGATGAGGCTTCAGAACATATACATACATTCCCGAACAACATTTATGCCAGAATTTTCGATTTTACTTCCACTCGAATCTGATTCATCTATCGTTTACCCACTGCTAAGATTAGCACTAACAAATAAATTTAAAAAAAAAAACTTTGTTGGGTTTTTCATGTATACATGTATACATGTGTGTATATATATACATATATGGATATTTTTAATATCTACTAATTTTAACTGACTGTCATTGCTGTTATATGCTTCTGTATATAATTGAATAACTTTACGATTATTATAGCAACAATAAAATTTATTACATTTACAAAAAATTATTTCGGTTATTATGAAATTGATTTAAGTCGGGAATGCGGAGAAAACATGATAAACATTGCAGTTGACCAGCAAGTTCGATTCCAAGAACTATTACATATCCTAAAAAAAAAGCACCTAAACTCTAACAAAAATTCCTAATCGATTTTGGTGAAAAAATATCAATAATTATATATTTTATCGAAGAAAAAGCAAAGGAAGTCTTATATGAGAATGGAAACCAAAACTAGAACTGACGTGGTTCAACTTTAGCAAAATTAAATTTCTTATCAAAGATGTTATTAATCTTCCCCTAGTTTTGTCAAAACCAGTAAAATCAAGTAAGAACGTTATCATCGGGCATGGTCGACTGTTAAACATCCTACATCATTTTATGTAGCACAATTTTTTATTTATTTTCGTGATAAAATGCTTTGCTTGCCTTGCAAAAGTCTACTTCCATGGAAAGTATGATTGGATCAAAAAAATAGATCTACTTATTCCAAAGTTGTTGTGGTTAATGTCAAATTACTATTACGCGCCCATTTTCACCATAAAACATAAAAATGCAGATCTTTTTACCATACAAAGGATTACTTTTAACGCGAACAGTTTTTCTGCAATACAGAAGAGTAAAATGTATACCTATATGGTCCAAATTAGTTGCAGTCAATTTTAATAGTAATTTGTGTAGCAATTTTTATCGCAGAATAATTAAAGTTACTCTTCATTGCCATATAAAAGCTTACTATTGGTAGAAACATTTATATGAGATGAGGTTCAAAAACTTGGTGTACCGGATCCAAATTTTTCACGTCAGTTTTTTTATGTTCAAATACTATACTAGTATATTAGTCAGTGTTTTTTCCCAAGAAATTTTTAATATAACAAATATTTTCAATATGGGGCAATACATAGCGATTTGTTGAAAAATTGATTCTCAATCCAATCTATTTTGCATAGGTTTCATTCTTGTTGAGAAAAGACTGTAAGCTACTAAATTATTATAAATACTTTGAAAATTCCGACTTGCAGTGTATATACAACCGGATAATGAATAAACATCAGATGGACAGATAGACAGACAAGCTCAAATTTACTCAGAAAATTGTTCTGATTCGATTCATATAATAAACGAAGAGTCTAACTTAAGATCTTTGAGGCGTTACACACAGTCATCCAAACGCAATTCACCTTCAAGCGCGCGTAGTTTAGCGGGTATAATTACTAACGAAGTCAATTCCTTTGAGAGCAATTTGTATCATTTCCACTTTGATTATTTGATTATTATCCTTATCATCTCATCAAATAGCAATTAAAATAAATATATTTTGAAAATTAATGAAGTAAAGCCATCTCATGTGGAAATCGTTCCCTGTCATGTTTTTCTATGTATTATAGGAAAATTATTACGGTCTACTGACCTATTGAAAAAATTAATTTTCTCTGGATCAAGTCTAGGATAGCCTACAAGTTAATCACAAAATATTCTCCCATTTGATCGATGAGAACTATTTATTGAATGGCGTTGAGCAGTCAGATCCTAAATCAATATATGCTCCAAACCTGGTGATAGCCCTTCTCACCTCTTTTTCACTTGATCGATTTTTTTTCAAGTTCGAAAGATGCCATTACGGATAAGATAAGAATGTGAATATCCGCACCCATGCAGAGGATGCTTATGCTGATCCCGACGCTTGTTTCTTGCCCCTTTGTTAATTGAACGACAAAATTTTTGATAATTCCGAACTTCTTGGTTACGATGCAATATAAAACAAATATTTCTTAAAAATTTTCTTTCAAAATCTTCACATTACATAGAACTAACATATTTCGAGTTGTATTGTTTTGGCTTTTAACTGAGCTCTCAAGTATATATTGTATAATTTTGTGTAAATAAAGGCATATAAAAAAAGTGCGTCGTCACATTTTCTTTTACGGGAAAGAGAAGATAACGTGAAACATAACAAAACAATTATAAATAGTTAAAAATAAATAACAAATTTGTTTGCTGAGCATAGAACACTTACACTTAGAAAGAAGATAAGTAAAATTAATTGAAAAATATGTCATTTGCTAAGCAATTAGATCAGAATAAACAAGAAATGCTAAACAATTTTAAGATCAACAGGCGAACTGTATACAATTAAAGGGAATTGATTCAATTAAATAAGAAATATTTTGACTTTTGTGCTAAAAGGATTTCTCTAAGTGCGTGACAACTAAACAATTTATTTTAGAATTTAAAGTTGTTGCGGAAATATATATATATATATATATATATATATATAATTACATACATACAGATATAATATATATGTACATATATATATGTTAATATATATATATATTTCTATATATATATTTCATTTTATTTATATACATGCTTGCATATATGTATATATATATGTGTGTATATAAGATATTATATATATATAAATATATATATTTATATATATATATATATACATTTTTTCTTTTTATATATACGCATATATAAAAGCATATATATGTATATATATATTTTATTTTATTTATATTAATCTTTTATTATTTTCATTATGTACTATATAGATATATATATATTTTTTATTTTTTTTTTATTTTATTTAATTGTTTTATAAACAATTCATTCCAAGTGCGAGACCGAGTGTGTCATTTTCTAAGATGTGCGTTGTCGATTGCTCTCTCTTTCTCTAACAGTCAAACAAGAACAAATTCAAAAACGACTTTTTTTTTTTTTTTGTTTTTTCATCAATAATATCACCTGGTGACGATGAAGCCGGACTATAGTTGATACTATCTGTAGATGATAATTTAGGCATAAGTATTCTTAAAGATGTACGTCTCATAAATTTGAATTCAAACGCTAAAGTATATAAAATGTTGACAGCATTAAATTTTGTTAAATATAAACATTCAAGTTTTCCAAGCAAGACAAACATATATATATATATATATATACATAATTACCCTATATGCAATTATAAATAAATAGACAATTTACTGTGGCGACCTTAAATAATATTAATTATGAGTTATAAATTTCAGTGTGGCAAAGTCAAGGATCTAATTAACTAAAATCATTTTTCATATTTAACCAACGCCCTTTTGATATTAACACTTGTACTCTGCGTACTTTCTCACTCTTACTCTTATTAATCTAAATAATATTTATACTATTAATTAGCGTATTATTAAGTTAATAAAATCGTAAAAAGGAAGTCATTGTTCAAATCACAATAAAAAGCTTTTAACAGTTAAGTGTGGTCGACAAGAGAAGTATGCCTTCGCTTTGAACTTGGATATGGTCTTGTCATCATTAACGATGATCCTGCTAATCTCATTCACACTTAAAGAATATGATTTTAAAAATTAATTAGTGCAATAAAAGGGCAGAGGGGACGAATTCATTTCTGTCTGTCCGTCAAGTCTTTCTGGGTGTTGCATACATATCCCCAAATTTATACCTATATTCATGCTCGAAGTTGTGTAGGATAGAAAAACAAGCCAGGAAATTATATTGGACGATGGCCGAATCTCGCATACACCCACCCACTACGCTTTTCGCATTCTACTCTGCCACTCCTTCCATTTGATACCCATATCGCTGGTGTTAATAAGAAAAAAATTAATCGCGGTGTCTACCATATCCATTTTAAAATGAACCCATTTTTAGACAGATAATATATCTTCATTTGAGGAGTGTACAAAATAGTTTTAAACATCCTGTCTTGTTTGCCTTGTGATAAACAAGCATAAAACCTCACACAAAATGTGACAAAAATTAAAGTTAATTACTCGTAAGTTTGTGTGGGCAAGGCCGATTAATTCCATTTTTGGACCTACAGAATAAAGTGTCTCGTAAAGTAAATGTGGAAAATTTTAGCTTTCTAACTTTAATAATTTCCGATTAACGACCAAAAATCCACAATTATTTGTTTAAAAAAAACCGAGTTTCGTTCAATTTATGCAACACTGCGGACTTCTACTACTCTGACCAAGTTGGCCCATTTTCATTAACAATCTGCCGGGAGAAACTTCCAATGTTTCTACCAAAGTTGATGGCGATATCGTTATTCTTGTTACCAGTAGAGTGATAACGACCCACACCAGACAGACGGACAGACATAGCTGATCAAGAGTGCATATACTTTATAGGATCACTGAAGCTTCCTTTTAGGTCTTGGACACGAGTATATCTCCATTCTTGAGTGCTAGGTATAACAATGAAAAATGCTATTTTTAACTAATTACAAAATTCGAATACATTTTGATCCCAAATTTGCCTAAATCAATCTTCCGTATGAAGCAATTCTTCATAAGTTCATATCGGTAAAAAAAAAAAAAATAATTATTTACTTTAGCTGACGCCTTAACCCAAATTAGCCTCAACCAAAGAAAAGCGAAAAAAAAAACGAAAAGAAATATAAATTTCCCATTCGTTAGTATTTAGTTTTAACAACGTTGGCCGGCATAGCTGTTTACTGCTTTACGTAATGACGCACACATACATTTATATATATATATATACATGTATACACATGTGTACATATCTTTTGTAAGCGATACGTTAAAACGTCGTTTATTTCACACTTTAGCTAAGTGAACTTGTTTGCTCACACACATACACACACACACACACACGCAAGATAAACATGAACTATTAAAATTTTAATATTTTAATTAAGATGATTACAGCAATCAATCATTTTAAACACAATATCATCATTTCGATAGAATTTCTTTTTTGTTTTTTTTTTTTGCCAAAAATATAATAAGTAATAGTAGTATGGCCGGACAATTACCCTACCACACACTTTCGGTTATATTGTTGTTCATGTAACGGTATAAAGTGATCCGATGCGGATTATTTGAATCATAGTAATCGGTTTATCAACGCATAGACGGACAGACAAACTTACATCTATCTACTAAAAGGTGGATTGCTCTTAAGCCGTTCTGGGTATTGCTTACGTTCGCATAAGCTTTAACATATCTTTGCACCACAAGCGGCGCAAGGGTATAAAAATTAAAAAACCCACACCTCCCACACAAAATGAAAGGAAAAGCAAAATTTTTTTTTTCAATTCTCAAATGATTGCAGTGTAATTTATTTAGATAGGGGCATAGTAGAGGGGAGAAGGAATAGGAAAGACGGTTAGAAATCTGTATACAAAATGATAATGTGATTATGTATTTACGTTACATTACATTGTCTCGCCTTAAACCATATCAATGCTAGAACACACTCGCTATCACCCTAATAATAATTCATATGAGCACAAATGTTTGAAATGAAGAAAGTAAGCATTGAGTGCAATTATTTAAATTGAAAACAAATTCCAAAGGAAGGAAATATAATAACAATGCAATATATTTTAACACAATTTCAAACAGTTGCATAAGTATTTCAAGTCCTAGATTAAATAGGAAAATAAGAAAATTATAATCAGTCTCTAAGAGAACTTGGACAGCTGTTAAGTCGAAAGAAAATATATAAAAAGCTTAAAATTATGGACGGACTTTTCCATTGGCCTTACTTATATAAAGATTTAATTAGAAATCTGCCATTATATGGGCCACATGTAGTTGCTGGGATACATTTAAGGTTTTCAAAGGGTCGATTTTTACATCCTACATCCCGACTTTGGTAGGTGGACAGACAGATAGTTTCACATTTTATTGTACAAATCGATTCGGATTCACTTTCTAAGTTTGTCTGTCCGTCTTTTTTCTTGTGATCAATCTACCAGACATATCTTTTCATATATTTTAATAAATTTTCATACTCTACCGTGTTTTGGCCAAAAGATGAACGCTATTGAAAATGATCCGGTTCGAATAATTTTTCCAAGTATCCGATTTTCCGCACAAAGCCTTCGTCATATAAATTAGTTTGTTATTAAGCGAAGCGTTATAGACGGTCCGGCCCGTATCCCAATGTAGAATTTTTACTTTACTATATACATGTGAGTGTGTGTGTATTATATTTGACGTTGTAAATTCTAACAACAGGAAGTACGTCTACGAAAGGACAGATGTTTGTGTGATAATGTTGACTTGGACAATATGTAGTTTCAACAAATTGGTGCATACTGCAGTACATCACGTGTCAATTCATCAATCAATCAATTCATTTATTCATTGGGAGAAAATTTTATTGACCATATGTTAAGCTTGTCTGCCCGGAAAGACATCATTAAGCTAACTATTTGCACTGTCGTCCTTATAGACTGTCGATCCGAAAAGATTCCCTTACTATACAGGATCCCAATTTGTTATTAGACTTTTTGTGTGTGCATGTGTGTGTACGTGTATATAATTTGTCTGTACAGAAACTTAAAGGGGACAGTGCGAATTGCCATCCTTATCTTATAAACCTTCGGGCTGAAAGGAAACCCTGACCGGGCTATCGGTAAACAACCGATTGCAGATTAACCCTGATAAGATCGAGTCATGAAGTAAAGAGTAATTAGACCGAGATACACACAGTTGTCAACTGTCGTGGCTGTCCATTCTTCGCAACGTCATAAATTGTTTTCTTGTACACTAATACGTCATAGTATCTCAAGCTAAGTCTCATAAGCCTGCAAATCTGCAAACTGCTAAATGAGACTCTGGAAATCTCTTCCTATTAAATTCTGTCAACAAATAAAGTTATATGTGTTAAGATCCTTTTAATTACATCAATAGATCACTGGGTATGAGCGGTTGATCAGCCCTGCGTTACAGACCAACTATGGATATTCTGTTACAATCTGGAAAAATGCCTGTGCATTGGGAGCTTGCCTGTAAGGTGTTGCAATATAACTTTAGTCGACTTTGAGGTTCATTTAAGCCATTATTGGCTTAATGATTCCAATATTATCTATCGACCTTATTGGTGAAATAAGGGTAAAATTTGTTAGAAAAGTAGTTAAATAATTGTTGTTCCAGAAATGACTTTTCACAAAAATTGACGGGCAGTCAGTTGTGTAAACGACATAACTAGATATCTTAAAAAGAAAAAAAAATTTTCTTGATATACTTGAAGTTGATATAAAAAACAAATGCTATATTTTTTTTATCATCCTATACTTAGTTCAATTATTCAATTATATTTAATTGATTAGAACAACAACACTAGAAATTCTAAAAATAATGCAATTTACAGTTTGATTAACGGAACATGGCATTTACTAGTTTTACTGGTATGATAATTTTAATTATAAAATTTAAATATAAAAATTATTAATAAACTCTAAATATGACTGAAAAGGACTTAAGAGCTTACACTGGCTCAAGAATCTCTACTCTACACTTGGTGGAGGCATTTGAGGCAATTTCTCACAAACAAATTATCAAACTTAACATAACTCATTTCCTCGAGGGAGAAGTTGTTAAAAGGCAAAAGCATTCGTATTTGATTTATATGGCATATGGTTGGTTAGCAAGCATTATTACGTGTTACCATAATTTCATGAAAATTGTTTTCCCATTAAATGCTCATTGCAAAGGCATTAATATTCAGCTCATGATACGTATTACCGTAGGGAAACAATTTAATGATACATAGAAAGCAAAAAAAAAAAAAAAAAAAAAAAAAAAAAAAAAAAAAAAAAAAAAAAATAAAAAAAAAAAAAAAAAAAAAAAAAAAAAAAAAAAAAAAAAAAAAAAAGTAAAAACGTGAAATAAAATTCAAGTTTCACTCTAGGTTTTATTACAATACATTTGGGCTTGAATCGATTGATTAATAGTTAAGATCGGTAAGGGTAAATCAATTATACAGGGTGTCGCAAAATTCATGCAAGATTTGAATTTGAAACAACAAGTTCGACAGATGACAGTTTTGCGTAAGCATGACGCAAGAGAGCAACATTGAACAATTGAACAGAAGAGAATAATTGACATCACTGCCTTGTGTTCTTTAAAGATATTTGAAGCCCAAGGTTTTACAAGGTCATCTGTGCAAGTAATTGTAAGAAAAAGGCAGAAAAATTTGTTATCATATTTCTCTGGCGTTACTCACTGATGATAACTGCAAGGTCAGTTTCATTCTCTGCAACTGTGTACGTATTGTAGTCGGCAAATAATAATGACAATGTCCAAACAATGTATTGAAAGAAAAGTTTAATCCAAATCTCAATCAGAAGTGTGTTCTTCTATTTACATTGGCTTTCGGGGTAACAAAATGGATGATCTTTTGTCTCTTTCTCTCTCTCTCTTTTTTATTTAATTTCTCAAAAAGCATTTTTTTCATCCCTACCTTTTCTGTTTTTTTTCTTTTTTTTTTTTTTTTGATTTTGAAAACCATATACAATACAGAAACGAACAATCAATTATACAAATTGAATCAATAGATAAAAGGGAATTTTGTTTCCTTCATTTAATTTTTTCGTTCTACAAAGATATCTTACAATAGTTTTGGCAAAGCAATTGCAGTTTTGAGCAACTCTGATGGAAAGCCCTTTTGTGTGACGTCTTGCCTTTTTTGCTTACACTGTTTGTAAAAAATTCTCATTCTAATGCTATTTTTAAGATTGATGTCGCTTATCAGTTGACGTCATCGTTGTAAGGATGTTATTCTCTGCTAAGAACTACTGGGAACTACTGGAACATCAATGACCTTCAACGTGCTTGCAATAGTCTTATGTAAAAGCAACCACATGTCCGTTGCCCGTTCAATAGCATTCACATCAGTGTTAAACACTTATATCACTATCTTGAAGACGTCATTAAGTGAGTCAAAAAACGAAAGTTTTATCGTCAAATTGATAGAAAAAGCAAATTTATCGGTAAATGCGCAGACTTAAGAGACATCGATGTCAAAATAACGGAATTTGTTGTTAAAATAGCAAAAAGGGTAAGTAACTCGGATCAGTTATACTAGCAACACAACAATAAATAAGTTATATAAAATGCTTTGATCTCCGATGCTCGCCCCGATCTCGTTTAACCCATTACACATCCGGATTTTGCCAGCGCCTGAACTACAGTTCCAGTTTATATATTCTGTTCGCTTATGTAGATTTGATTCACAGCTTAACCCTATCCTGTCTTGTTGTAAAAAATTTCCCATTGAAAAGGATGATGAATTTCAATGTTGTTTCATTGTTCTACCCATCATCAAACGATGAGGAGTATATTCATTTGCAACGTCCAGAAGAAAGCATCAGTGAACCGTACAGCATCAGCATCAAATTCTATATCATTTAAAGCATGTCCGTCTATCTGTCTGTGTAATGTCTGTTGTAAACATTCTCCTCGCCGCAAAAATGAAGCTATTGGCTTCAAATTTGGCAGAAACATTGGAAGTTCTTGAACACAGATCGATATTGAAAATGGATCAAATCGGTTGAAGGAGACGCCCACAGTATCATGTAAACTAAGAATACTTCTGTTTTTCAAAAGTTTTTTTTCCGTTACTCATAAACTAAGGCAAATAAATCTACAAAAATTTAAATGTATATTCCCTGGGCGATGATGTAGTAACTGTACAAAGGTGGAAAAAGTTGACCACACTTACCCGATATTATAAGGGCATGAAAATTTTAATATTTTCTCAATATCTCTATAAAGCGCAGAAACAAGCTTCAAAAGCCCCATAAAGTATATAAATGCTTGGCCCATTTCAACTTTGCAATGCACCTAAACATGTCCGTCTGTTCGACTGCCTGAGTAATTTTGTAATATTTTGTAATAAACAAAGATATCGCCTACAAATTTACAAAAGAATTTGGAAGTGACCTAAACTTTTCCAAAGGTCACGCCTACAACGTCCACACGCTTATGCGACAAAAACTTTTATTTTAAAAAAATAAACAATCAGCCACGTCCTCTCCAATATTTAGATTTTTCACTTTTTTTGCCCTTTTTTAGCATAACGGCGAGGGGTACAAGAGATTCGGTTACGAACTTATGTAATTTTTTTCTTTCTTTCCAATGTCGTATACTTAATTTCAAGTAAATTTATTCATATCGTTGTATTTTGCTATGAATAAACTTTACCCTAATCCATCGCTAAATAAAACTTGAACTGATACGATGGGATGTGTGTGTGTGTGTGTGTGTACGTATGTGTAATAAAACTAAATTACACTTTAGTGACAGTTATGGGAGAACGTTCAACATATTCATCGTCGTTCTCCGAATCTTATGGATACTTGTTTAGTTGATATATATATATATATATATAATGCGTACATTTTATTATTCTAAATAGCTTTAACGATTTTAAATAGTTTGTTGTATTTTGTTGTAAATATCGAAACTTACACACAATTTCCTAAAATAGATTTTCTTTATTATTTAATACGTAACCAGGAGGTCGGACGTCTCTTATCTAGCCTAACCATCAACATACATATTCAAGGGTATTTATGGTCGAAGGTACATATTTGACGCCGCATAAAGCGTTTGAAGTCCATGTGAAATTCGAACGTGTAGTTTTCGGTAGTAGTCGCAAGTCTCTTAACTGGCCCAACCATCAACATTCGATATTAAGAAAAAATATATTCAAGGGTATTTATATACGAGGGTATGTACTTTACGGGGGTCTTTAAACCTAATGCGAGCACGACGAGGCGACCACAGAAGCTCTACACCTACGGAATTATGAAGTCACTCGAAAAATGGCAAAAGATCATACACAACAATGGTCAATATGTACTTGATTAAAATTGATTTTTAATTAACCAAAGTTTTGTTCGAAAATGTACAGCAAAACCGCCAAGTCATTTTACATGACCCAATATATAACTTGTTTGAGTACATAAATGAATTTCAACTCTAAACAAAAGCAAATACATTTTAATTATTATCAGGATACGTGGAACTGTCACATCATGATATGATTCGTTATTAAATACGCCCGTAGTCCGATTAGGAGTCAATGCATACGTGCATGCACAGCATGTGTAATGACGAATGCAAAAAATTCTATTCTATATAACCGCAAAAAAATTGAAATATAATTATATGCATCGATATCGCATATGTGGTGAAGAATACTAATTATACCATAAAGATGAATAACACATACACATTTGTGCAATGTATATATCGCTTTAATTACCGCATTACCATTAGCTTAACCGCATTATGCATCTAATTTTAATAATTTCACATAAACTACTACTGACGATAATACGATAAAACATAGAAAAAATGTAAATAAATAAATAAATCTATAATTATCATAAAAATTTGCAATTCATTTCAAGATCAAATGTGCCGTTATAGGAAACCAAAAAATTGAATATTAATTCAAAGTCATTGCATGGAACTGACTATACGAGGTTTGTTTAATAAGTCAAGTAATAAATGCTTAATGCCGATTAATTTGCTTGATGATTTTTCGAGATATCCTCTCTAGTGCTCGATACGATCGATTCCATACGTTTCATACGAAATCAATTTTTAATACACTTTTTCCATAATCCACGATTTAATATATAAAAAAATAATCGGTCGAAAAAAAGGAAATATATAACGTGTAGCTCATCAATCGGATTTAACATATCAACCCATTGAGGCAGAGAATAGTTTGATAGCGCACCTTATTTTTAGCAAAGTTAGTATACCGCCGCTCCATTCGTTTCGTGCCATCTACTGGATGGGAAAGGCGGATCAAATTGTCTCACGTAAGAGCGCGAAAAGAAAGATTTAAATATTGCATTACTTTCATAAATAATAAATTTTTTCAGAAATGTAAACCACATTTTCGGACAAACGAAGTAAATGGAAGAAAATCCAACGCAAAATTGCGTCCATATTTCGCTATATTTCTTCATATATTCGAACGAAAGAGGCAAAAAAAACGAGAAAGAGTTAAAGGAGAGCGAGTAAGTTCGTCAATTATAGGCCTTGATGAAACTAAACTAAACTATAAACTAAACAATATTTTCGGACGAAAGGAAATAGAGGGACAATAGGATAAAAAAGGAAAAAGAATTGAAGATCAGAGTAAGTCCGTCAACTTTAGATTTTCTTTGAAATGTAAGTCATATTTTTGAACGAGAGGAGCAAAAAGTTAAATATATGAAAATGGAAATAGTTTCGCCACAATCTCGGAGGAAGGAAGTAAATCGAGCTTTTAAGGAATGCAAACCACATTTTCGGACGAACAGAGTAAATCGAAGGACATTAAAAACGGTATTGGAGATGATAGTAATTTTGTCAATTTTAGAATTTAGAAATGTAACCGATCCTTTCGGACGAAGGGAGTAAATGAAAGTAAATCTTGTAAAGTAAAACTTGATTTAAAGATTATACTAATTTTGTCAATATTAGACCTTTTATGAAATTTAAATCGTAAGAAAATGTTATAAGAAAAATTTCCAACATAAGAAATATTGATTATAAGAATTATAATAATAAACTTTTATTATAGAAATTGCTTTTACTATAAGGGTTACATAATAACAAATACTTATTATATTCCATTTATTTATTATTTGTTATTAAATTTTCATTATAAAAATTACATTTTTTTTCATAGTCCAAGAGAAATAGTGTAAATAGTTTTAGTTGTTCTTAATCTTATATATATCAGTCGATATTTCACGTCTCTTTAGTAATGGATTGTCGATCATTGTAGTCAATAGGTCAATATAACTGTATTTAATAATATTGCTAATGCGCTGACCACGACGAGAAGGAAAAAAAACCTATCGATAATGATGAGTGCATATGTGTTTCAAACTCATACTAAAGTAGATAGGATTTTGTTGCTTTTTGCAATGTTTTAACGGTACTGCAATATTTGTTTAGCAAGTTTTGTAAGCTTAACCCACAATTTTTAGATAAGCATTCTTACATGCACTTGTCCATTGAAAGGCAAAGCACGATTGCAATTAAAGCTTGAAAAAAAATGTGTAAAGTGTTTTGTGTTAAAAACTTATTCTCTATCTAATCGTATTGAAACAATTCTTTTGAAAACAATAAAATTTTGACAATAACACTGAAATGAAAAGTTTGTCAATGAATTTATTAACGAAGAGTTACTCATATTAAATTTTGTGAAAATGAAACTTTAGCATAGTTTTCATTGAAATCTGAAACAGAGAGCGAGAAAGAGAGATAGAGAGAGAGAGAGAGGGCTGAAGAGAAGGTGGAGAGAGGATAGAGAGAGGGAACAAGGGAAAGGGAGAGAAGGGGAGAGATACGTGGTGAGAGACAACGAGAGAGAGTTGAAGGGCGGTAGAAAGAGGGGGAGGCAGAGGCAGCCAGTGAGGGGATGAGAGGGAAAGAGGTGGGAACAGAAAGAGAGGAGCAGAGAGGCAGTAAGAGAGCGAGAGAGCGGGAACGTTTTTTAGGTGGATGTAAAAAGGTCTCTGCGTCCATACCAATCCAATATGACGCAACCCTTCTACAATACGGTAAACTGATTTCTATTAAAGGTGTGAAGATAAATTTAACTAGCAAAGACACATACCATTTCCAATAGGAAAATTCTGATAATGATTTAACAAAGCTCTGTTAAATAATTACAATTAAGATATAGTTAGATTTGAAAGCCTGCTCCTCCCATATTAAAAACAGGGAAATATTTTTGTGGACATTTCATGAATCTATATGAAAGTATCTTCCAAACAAGCTAAAGAAATTCAAATTCTGCTAATGGAAGCTATTTCTGACGATGTTTGAGATTTGGTATGTTAAGGAAAAATGGCTATGGAAGAACATTCAAACTTGAGACCTATGTTCGCCTATATCACGTGAATCTATATAAAAGCACCTATCCAATGAAAAAAAATTTAAACTTTTCTTTCGGAAACTACTTTTAACGATTTCTTAAAATTTGGTATCTTAGCGCAAAATGGATATGAAAGAACATCCAAATTTGAGACTCTAGTGCGGTCAAACTAGAAAATGCCGCCTATATTCAACTACATCACGTGAATCTATATAAACGTACCTGTCGAATGAGCACAAAAAATCAGAACATACTGTAGTACAATAATTTTCAATACAAAATACACTATACTGTAGTACAAAGTATTTTAGTACAAAATGCACTATACTGTAGTACAAAGTATTTTAGTACAAAATTCACTATACTGTAGTACAAAGTACTTTAGTACGAAATTCACTATACTGTAGTACAAAATATTTTGTACTGTAGTACAATAATTTTCGGTACAAAATACACTACACTGTTGTACAATCATTTTCAGTACAAAATACACTATACTGTAGTACAACCATTTTCAGTACAACGTAGATTATACTGTGGTACAATCATTTTCAGTACAAAATGCACTATACAGTAGTACAAAGTATTTTAGTACAAAATACGCTAAACTGTAGTACAAAGTATTTTAGTACAAAATGCATTATACCGTAGTACAAAAAATTTGGGAAGTAGTACAATCATTTTCAGTACAAAACACACTGTACTGTAGTACAATCATTTTCAGAACAAAATGCACTATACTGTAGTACGGTAATTTTCCGTACAAAATACGCTGTACTGCAGTACAAAGCATTTTCAGTACAAAATACACTATACTGTAGTACAATAAATTTCGTTACAAAATACGCTACAAGTTTGTACAATAATTTTCAGTACAAAATACACCATACTATAGTACAATCATTTTCAGTACAAAATTCAATATACTGTAGTACAAAGTATTTTGGACTGTAGTACAATAATTTTCAATACAAAATACGCTATACTGTAGTACAAAGTACTTTAGTACAAAATACACTATACTGTAGTGCAGAGTATTTTAGTACAAAATTCACTATACTGTAGTGCAAAGTATTTTAGTACAAAATTCACTATACTGTAGTAGAAAATATTTTGGACAGTTGTACAATAATTTTCAGTACAAAATACACTATACTGTAGTACAATCATTTTCAGTACAAAATGCACTATACTGTAGTACAAAATATTTTGTTCAGTAGTACAATAATTTTCAATATAAAATACAGTATAGTGTAGTACAATCATTTTCAGTACAAAATACACTATACTGTAGTACAAAGCATTTTAGTACAAAATTCACTATACTGTAGTACAAAGTATTTTGGACTGTAGTACAATAATTTTCAATACAAAATACGCTATACTGTAGTACAATAATTTATATATAGTGTATTTTGTACTAGAATATATTGCACTATAGTGTACTTTGTATTGAAAATTATTGTACTACAGTATGGTGTGATTTTTTGTGCTCATTCGACAGGTACGTTTATTTAGATTCACGTGATATAGGTGAATGTAGGCGATAATTTTCTAGTTTGGCCGCACTAGCGTCTCAAATTTGGATGTTTTTCCAAATTCATTTTTCCGTAAAATACCAAAATTCAAACATCGTCAGAAATAGCTTCCATAAGCAGAATTTGAATTTGTTTAGTTTGTTTGGAAGATATTTTCATATAGATTCATGAAATGTCCTCAAAAGTATTTTCCTGTTTTTAATATGGGAGCAGTAGGCTTTCAAATCCAACTAAATCTTAATTGTAATTGTTTAACAGAGCTTTGTTAAGTCGTAATCAGAATTTTCTTATTGGAAATGGTAGGTGCCTCTGCTAACTAAATTCAAATTTATCTTCACACCCTTATTTTTGTTTAGCTTTGCTCAGAAAATTACTTTGTGATGGCAAGGAAACAAAGTCTATCTTCATTTATGCGGCTGTGAAGCTTCACAAAATCTATCTGTCAAGTTGATGGGTTTTCGTAATAATGGGAGTTTGCGGAGTGTCCGTAAATCTAACATTAAGCGATTAAGTTTCCTTTATATTTCCACTCAGATATAAGTGGTTTAAGCGCATTTACAAAATTAAAAATTCTTTCAATTAACATTAAAAAAATGTAAACAAATCTGTTTTTTTTTTTTTTTGGGATAAATTTTTATCATAGATGTACATGCATGTAATTTGATATATAATTTGTATAAAAATGCTGTCGAAAGTCATAAGAGCTATAGTAAAACGCAAGAATATCATCTGTAGTTTCAGAAATTTATATAAATATTTAAAAATATTCTTCTTGGTTGTTTGAGACCACGACTGGATCTCGTATTAAGTCCTTGTATTTGATAAAACATTGTTATGTATTCATATCTCTATTGTTTGCTTTGTTGTAAATATTTTACACTTATTTACACGCTTGAGAACTCTTTTCATATTGTCGAATAAATGTAAACGTGAATGAATGTGAAACAATAAATTGTGTGATTTTTTTCAATGAATACTACTCTTGACACTCATGTATTTATTAAACAAAAGGGTTAAATATATATTTACACCCACTACTAATGGCTGGCTATATACTAACATTATCATTTCATTTGTAATGGTCACAGAAGTAATACATAAATGTCCTTCAATGGGAGAAAACATGGATGGAATTGGAATTACGTTCTCAAAAATTGAGATATTATTATTATTATTATAATTTTAGACTAATGAAATAAATTCTTAGACTAAAAAAAAACGAAATTAAGCACTAGCAACACAAGGGTGTGAAGTTATATTTATAGTTACACAGGCTATCGGCTCTAATTTATGTAAATGTACATTAGATATTGATCCTAGTAGTTTTCATAAAGTAATATATTAAATTGATATTCTGTTCTGAAGCTGATTTTAGAATGTCCAAAGGGTTAATCGTTCCAAATGCAATACTTCTAGCGAAGGAAAAGTTAGGGCAGTCGCAGAGAATACGCTTTATAGTGAGAGTTTGTCCACAACTGCAGATTGGAGAGAAAGACTTCTTCGAGATCCATTGGTGAGTTGCAATTGTATGACCAAGGCGAATTCTCGAAAATGTTTAGATCTTCGTTCTCTCAACATTTGTTGGACATAAAGGTGCAGTTAATTGAGGGTTAATGGAAGAGATAATTGAGTTAACGATTCTTTGTATAAGCGGAAAAAACTGAAATCGCCCCTAAAGTACGAAAAGCAACGTTCTGATCAAAATTTAAACGAGTTAAGGAATTTTGGATGAGAGTTATTAAAAAAAAAATCCTATTCGAAAGGATCCAATTTGTACTATCTTCTCTGCAATGGGAGAATCTTTCAAAAATTTAAAATATTCTTAACCACTTTATCGTCTGCCTTGCACGGAAACAGACTAGCTTTGCTATTGCAAATCAAGAAAATCAAAATCAGGAATCATTAAAAATTGCCGTCGAGATGAAACAAATCTTCGATCTCTGTCTTCTATATGTAGAATATGCAAACTAGAAATAATTGTTAAAGAAAATTTCTCCATCCCTTTAATGCCTATTGATTAAGTTCAAAAATGGACTTTATCTTCCGCAAATTGAAAAGGAACTGGTATTTCAAATAAAAGCTACTGGAACTGGAGTTAAGGGGGAGGTAACGAAATTATTGTTTCTAATGCAATCGATGAAGTTCTTATAGGCGAGTGCATGTACTCTTTACGTCTTGCTGCTACTTAAAACTGCTTCAATGCTCATCATCATGTGTTGTTACGAACCGCTGCAATTACTTTGAACAAATTAAAATTGTTGAAGCAGGCTCCAAAGGCTTTAATAACTTTTGTGTATGGAATAATAGAATAAGATCTCTGTTTCAAGGCGACCAAAGGGAACCACCACCAATGAAGAGAAACAGTTTTGAGGGCGCTAATGGAGGAGCGAAACTTTAACATAAATATTTAACAATGCCATCTATATTTTTGCCGCCGCAAGATATTTGATTAATTATATAAAGCGAAAAAAATGAAAAATTCATTCGATTATATATTAAGATAGAAGAGAAATCAAAAACAACTTCCGAATGAAGAAATTTATCACTTTCCGAGAGAATATTATGAGGCGGTGAAATAATCAAACTGTTGGGAATCGCTACCATAATTAATATGAGTATTATATGCGTAGAGTACAGAGTGATTTGGAGATTGCACACAAAGCTTGCAATTAATTACAGAAAACTAGACGATTAATCAAAGGGTTTTAATTGACAAAAAAAATTTTCTTTCATGAAATATCGAGTGCAAGTCACGTATCAACGTTTAGTGCAAACATATAAACGAAGTAATCCTGTATTTGAAACAAGTCCACGTTTGGAATTTAAGAGAGTATAAAGAATACTTTGGAAAATTTTGATTAGTTCCAGGTCAAGGTTAAAACAGCGTGTAAAAAAAGTCTAAAAACTTTTTCAATTTCGTCAAATTCAAGAAATTCTTTGGTAAGATGTCATGCAGAGTCAATTACTCGACCGAAGTATATCCCGAATCCAGTTAGCTACAAAGCTACACACTTGAGCGCCAGTACTCTACGCTAATATGACTTTTGTTACACATTTTTTTTCCAATCTTAAGCAAACATGCTGCAGATTATCACCTATCGCGTAATTTATGTCTTTCTAAGAGGACTTGGAGAGATGAAATGACAAACGGGCAGTCGTTCCTCTTTTCTGATCGCTTATCAGATATGTGATGATGATTAAGGAGGCGAGTTGCAAATTGAATGTTGAACTTAATATGCCTTACAATTCGTCGCGTTAGGGTGTTATAGGTATGAAAAACTTTGCATATGTTGCATTTCAACAACGCTTTCATGACAATGTTCGCGAGTACAATAAAATGTAATTCATCCATTTTACTTTGTTTCATTTTTTTTTTGTTTTTTTTTTTTTTTTCTTTTCCCTTTTTCTGGATTCAGGCCATCCTTTTCACATGCAATCGTATAGTATATGAATACTACTTTCAAGTCAATAAATGGCAAAATAACGTTTTTTCGTAAATGCTCGTTTAAATGTAATATAAATATGAAGGTCGCGCCAATGTACATTTTTCTACAGGATATACTTGAACCTTGATTGTAAATTATTTAAAGCAAAAAATAAATTAAATAAATAACATATGTTCAATAAAATCTTATTTAAAACTTTATTCATACAGGAATACTTTGACATAAATATACATATATATATATATATATATATAAATTCTATACATTAAAGAATCATTCGATTTTTTGAATAATTAATTAAAGAGATTTTTGCCAGGTGTATACATTTGACTTAAGAAAATTGTTCTTCGCATACGTATTCAATCCTTACGGTCATGATGTCCTAACTCACATATGAACACTGATCATGAACATTGCTATATTTAGTTGAGTATCTTTTCACGTTCGACAGTCATGGCTGACAACTGCACAAAAAAACGTGTTAAAAAACGCAATAAAAAACGTGTTAAATTTTGATATCGACAAGCTTAACTAGATTCAAATAAAATCCTAAACACATATAAGAAAATCGTTTCGCCTTCTTTGACGAAGGGCACGCCTGTTGATCGTTTAACCCATGGCAAATCGCAAGTCACTACAGAAGCGTATGTATGTAGAACGATTAGCTTAACCCTATACGAACCATATGCTAACGTGCTGAGTCCCATAGGCGTGGCTGATTATTTCTTTTTTTCTAGAATACATGAGTAACTTAGTAGATTCGTGTGTCTGCTAGTAATAAATGACGACCAAGAACTCACAAAGCAGATGTATTTTCATTTGATGTTGTTTAAGCCGATAGCCTTAGATGCTAATGCTTTTAAGAGTTTAGTCTTAGAATTTATTTCTCTGGCGAAATTAATAATAATAATAATTTACAACAACAACCTGCGTGAAACACAATCCCATATTTCTATCAAATCTAAAGACGATAGCTTTATTTTTGAAGACAGGGGAATGCTTAGAACAAACCTTACCCAGACATTACAGTTCTGCATAAGCATGATTCAGTTGACAACTCGCAAATTACGAAACATTGCGAATTTTGGATCGACCGGATCTTTAGATCCTTTCTGGGCTTCCTTTCCATAAGGATTGAATTTACAAATATATTGCTGTCGTGATGTTGTGAGTTATTTTAAAGTAAAGCAAAAATAAATTCTTGGAAATACAATGTAAAGAAGTAATCAAAAAAAAATTTATGATCAAAGTTCATATAAACCTCAAATGCTTAACCCGATCCGATTCGGGTCAAGGTAAGTACAGTTGAACCATTACCTTCAACAATTAAGTCAAGGATGAGATATTTTGAAGATTACTTTACCATTTTAAAATGAAATTTTCTCCGACTAACTCTTGATACTTCCGTCAGGAAAGTTTGAAGATCGCAAAGGCCTAAGGTAAAGTAAACAGTTGTGCTGAGTTTCGAAAGACATTGGAACTGTAGGCTGTTGATGCGAGAGCAGTGATTTTACATTTTCACCTTCAATTTTAACTCTCATCATATTTCCAAACCTTCAGAGCATGAAATATTTTTATCTTACTTCAAGTAAGAAGCGGAAAGGCCTGCTTGTCCAAAGTGTTAAACGCTAATTATGAGTATAAGAGATTTCTCTTATGTTTTTCTTAGCATTACAAGTCTAACGTCCTATACCATCAATCTGTGGGTAATAGACACGAAGGTACTACAAAGGAAGTGCTTGAGATGAAGTGTAGAATTTTTTTTTTTTTTTTTTTTATTTTAACACAAAAGCGTAACAGATAAAGGAAAAATGATGCCAGTACCCATGTTGTTTCAACCTGATATCCACATCTATTTAATCCAAAATTTGTTAATACTAAAAATAATGTTAACTTTACTCCTAGATCTTATTTCCCCCGTAATATGAGTTCAACGAATCCATAAAATGATTAGAAAATAGTTTCAAACTCCTGAAGTTTCTAAATATTTAATCTTACTTAATATAGTTTTTAAAACCTTTGTAACCTTTTATTCGTGTTACATTGGACGAAGTATGAAAAACTCATGCAAATTATAATGTGAAAAAATAAAACCTTGAACATTTTCTCTATCATGTTCTATGATTTACGTTTAAAAAAAAAAAAAAAAAAAAAAAAAAAAAAAATATTTTGACTATGTGCATCGCAAAAATAAACAAGAATATATTACGCTTTAAAAGGAGGCGCCTAAAGGCAAGCAACGAATACAGATATGAATTACTTTTAAAAGTAGACCGCAAAATGCCTCTTAACTCATATGCATACGTAGAGCTAGCTATACAGAGGTATATATGCATTAAAAACTTCAAAAATACTAACATACTTGTATACATGTATGTATGTATGTATGTATGTATGTGTGCATATAATAAAGCTTTTAATTGGCTTTATATGTAGATTGCTGTTCATTCGCTCAGAGACTAATTGCGTTATCAAGCAAAAGGAAATTAATTTCCCTGTCAGATTATGTTATGCATTACATGCATTAACAAAATCAAGAACATTTAAAAAAGCATAACATTACGCTATAGGTAATCATTTGGTTTAGATTGTGAAAACAGCATATCCATTATATGCTTCTATATAGCAATCATTTCAGTAGATATTTATAATGAAATTTGAAAAAGAAAAACTTTTCTATCTTCACGTGTATGACCGACATGGGGACATTAATGTACATAGAAAGTTTCATGCGGCGAAAGACTAAGTAACAGTAGTAGTAGTAGTAGTAGTAGTAGTAGTAGGAGTGGTAGCAGCAGCTGTGCTAGTCAACCTTTTATTCTACTTAGAAAATTACATTTTTTACAATATTGTATCAGAAAAATCCATAAAAATACGAATCACAAAAACTCACAACACAATCCATGTGCAATGAGATGAAAGAGAACACTACTTTTTATTTAAAAAAAAAAAAAAAAAAGAAAAAGACGAAAACTATTTATTATTTTTATAGGGAGAACGAATTTCGGATACCCATCGCATACAAGAGCGAGTCTAGAAATATTGTAATTTTTTGTAACTCTAGAGTCATTTGATGGACTTATTCAAACGATTATTACGCAATGCATTTATCCTACTATATGCTATGAATTATCATTAGGTCGAGTTTATTTTCCTTTTTGCTTACGTTACCGATTAAAAGCAATGGACCATGTATATATATATATACATAAACCTTATAAAATTCTTTCATTATAAACGGTTTCGTGTCCGTCACAAACGAAATAAGAAAATAAGTTTACTTTGAGTTGGCGGTAGTGAGCGGAGACCTGCTACGACGATGACGGCAATGACAATACTTTGTGTTAATGTGGCTACAGCGTCAACAAGAAGGACTGCTGTATGCAGTAAGGGTTGAGATTCTTAATTAATATATGTATAAATGTTCGTAGAAGCATAACAAGTAACACATATACAGGTCTTTTGTAAACTGCTCGGTATGTGCTTGTTGTTATATATGTTTATTTTGGTTTTTTTTTTTTTTTCTCTCTCTCTCTCCCTCTCTCTCTCTCTCTCTGTCTCCCTCTCTTTGTCACCCTCTCTCTTTCTTTCTTTCTTTCTTGTCTAATTTATCAAGCTCAATTTGTTGCAAAATGTCAGATTCTTGTCACCATCATCGTCATCATTATCATTTTCATCATCATCATCATCATCATCATCATCATCATCACAATCATGATAATAAGAAGAACAAAAATAAACGACATAGAAATAGAAAACACGATACAAAGTAGTTAAAGCAAAAGTAGATTAATGTATGAAATACAGTTTTGAAGTCGTTTTAAGAAAATTGCATTTGCCTAAGGATGCATCTTGTACATGTCACAATGCCAAGTCTTTCATTACTTACAACCAAATACGAGAACCAAGCCGCCAAAATCTATTCCTATTGGATTTTTAAAGCATCTTAATAAACATTTCTGCACAAGTTGCAGAAAATATATAAAATTTATAGCTTTTTCGCTTAAGTTGTTTCTGTGTTTTTGCCATGAAAAGTAGATCGTGCCTTGTCACGGATATAAGCTTTTTAACCAAGCAATTTGGACTCATTTTTTTAAGTACCTTGGGTTTTGGCTTTATAGAAGGCTAGTGAAGCAGATTATGTGTGAATTTTTTCATCAGTCATCAACAATCGCACAGAGTCCATGAGAGACATGTTTTTTTGACCAGTAGCGACTAATAAGAGGATCTACAACGATCCCATGGCGATCTCCTCTTATGCTACTTTGTTCACGACATTCTCTGGCCATGCGCCACTCGGTTTTTGCGAATTTGTGACATGCTTTCTTCTACATTTTTGCAAATGAAAGACAAGTAAAAATATTTTAATCGGACCAGACCGACTATTAAATACTCTACCCTTATTTTTGCCATAGAGCATATTCTACCCTGCCTTTATAGGATCATACTACCATGGGACTGTGTATTAAAAATTAGACCTTTTTGCAAATACGTCTTGCATACCGTAAGAATGGTTGTGCCAAAGAAGTTCAAAAATTGAATCACTTTTTATATCATTTTTTATGTCACTTCACTGTTATGTCACTTTACTATTAAGTTTCGTCGTAACATTTTCAATTTCGACTTTTCTGCCCTATAAATAAATTTTCCTTACATAAGGTAGGATCCAAAAATTAGGTCAAGATGGTCCGGACTTTGTACAAATAATTTTCTTATGTAAAATTACTATTACGATATAATTTTCATCATGAAGCATTGAAAATTATACCTTTTCCTTGTACACGCCTTTTTCTGTTATATGAGAGGGCATTCAAGAGTTGCGTCAGCCGGTCCAAAGATTTCATACCAATTTAGAAGTCCGAAATATAAGGAAAAGTGAATCGATGCAAACCATTTTTAATAGCGTTCGCCGTTGAGTCAACAGCCATCTCTGTACCAAATTTTATCACAATATCACAAAAATTAGGATCTGTATTTTACATGGACAGACATCGGACGGACAGACGGATAAACGAAAACACAGGCTAAGATCTATTCAAATTGTGATTTCGAATCGATCACTATAATAACAAAAGGTAGGTCTCTCTTAAGCCCTCCTGCGAGTTACATAAGTCCGCACTCACTTAATATGCCCTGTACCACAATAAATGCTGACACGTCTCTATTAAAAAAATTAGATTTGCAATAGATATTTGACATGTTAACGATATCAAGGGTCATTGCATTCACTATGTTGCATGAAAGATGTGAACTGAAGAGAGTTATTTGCCCAATGAGTACCTCGCTTAGTCTAGACCTGACCCTTAACGATTATTATCCTTTCATAAATTTGAAGAAGATGTGAATCAAACTGATGAAAGTGAAGCCTATGTTGAGGATCTTGACACATTGTTCCATGTTAGGGAAGCGTTAGATTCATGGTATCGCTGCTTAAGCAAAGTACATTGCTGAATAAAGTCGAACTTACTTATGTTGGAACTAATTTTATCATTCTTAAAGCTGGCTATGTTAACATCTATATATATATATATATATATATATACATATAATGTGGAACTTTCTTTTACTAGAGTAACGTTACATTGACCGTGTCACCGTGTTAAGAGAGCTTCGTTTCTGTTGAAGAATAAATTCAATAAATTTTGCAAAAAAATTTCTTATTTTGTTCCAGAACTTATTGGACGATGTTCTTTTTTCCATATTCCAAATAATCAAATGAATGAAAAACGAAGAGTACTAATGAAACTATTACACGGATAATTCACAAAATTATTTAACGAATACACTCGTACTGGCAACTGGCAATCATCTATAAAGGGTTTCGTCTTCAAGCACAAACGAAAGTAATAAATGTAAAAAAGCTTATAGAAGCTACAATTACTCTCAAGGGCTCTCGGCAAGTATACGGACAACTCTGATTAAAATAATTTGGTCAAAAAAATTCCTTCTCTTTTTTTTTGTCTTCTATTTCAGTTTTCAAGCCTCTATGAATATGCAATTGTAGCTGCTTATCTTAAGTTTTCCACTTTGGGCATAGCTGCGTATTTTAGGTCGCCCAAGTGACAGAACACTCCCTAAATACTCCACATTTGGAAAAGTATTTTTATATATTGCATTAATCCGATTTCGTTAAGATTTAGTTAATAAATTCTCGTTCAGAGGAACACTTGATGAGCGTAAGTAAAATTTAAATCAAACTTGAGGTTAAGTAAAATTCGTTCCATGCTAGATTCACATGTAATGTACAATAAGTCGCTTGTTTCGTATTACTATGGTTTCGTTTTGCACTTTTGTGGTAATTTGTTTTGACAAAACAACGATACATCGTTTTCCGGTCGGTAAAGGCAATTAAACTTTTTATTAACTGGCATTTCAAGCATAACCAGAAGATTAAACTAAAATTATAAAACAACAAATAAAAATCTATCTATCTATCTATGTATACATGCGTATGTGGCCCCCATACAAAAGAGAAATTTTCCAAATGTAAAAGCATAGTGTAAACGTGCATTTATATAGCAATTGGTCAAGATTATACGAAAGCTGTTAGCCCTTTAACGGTAAAGTGGTTTCTTTAGCAATAAATTCCCTTTATATTATGATTAAAATAATTGTTTTTAGAATTCTTTTAATTTTAATTAATAGAACTCGTTTCACTAAAAGTCTAGAATTTGCGGAAATTATCTTTAAATTCACTTCGCATTAATTCAATTGAAAATTTTTCGCTTAAGTTAATGCGGACATATGTAGCAAGGGGAAGTCTTTAGTATAGATGCACCTTTTATTATACCGATCCAGAATCATAATACGAATTGATCTAAGCCTGTCTGTCCGTCTGTCCGTCGTTGACATATTTTGCTTGGAATTTGCTACAATGACGTGTTTTGACCGAAGGACGAACGCTATCGGTCCACTTTTACGACCACGCCCCATATAAATTTTCAAAATTTCTCGGAAAAAATGGCTAAGTAGTAGTTTTCCGGTATTCTAAAATGGTAGGAAAATTGTGAACGAGCTGGAGCAATCTTTGAACCCCCTATCATATAACAAAAGCTAAAGTTTGTACGACAAAAAGATATAATTTCCATTCAAAAAATAACATAAAAAATTGAACTGTGCCTATTTTTGGATCCTACCCAATAACGACCTTCACTAAAATTGATCCTTTGTAGAACAGAGAAGTCTAGGTTTTAATATGTGGGGAGAAAAATTTATCCATAACAGTTATTTCATACAAATATACTTATTGCGGCAGACAATCTGGTGTAGGGTAATTAATGGTCGACCGCCTCGACTATAAAGTTCTTTCTTGGCTTCCTTTTTATGCCGTATACCACTGTATATATATAAGAGCGTATTAGGTTATTATATGGATATATTCAATACTGAGAAGGAGTTGAGATAGGCCCAGCTTTTATTATACCTATTAATGGAGGAACATTTTTACTTTTGGATCCTTGATCGATCTAAGCTTGCCTACCCTGTAAGTTTTTCGGGACCATTTTCACTTTATGAAGGTTTACATAATCTAACGATTTTAGCATATGTACTACGGATGACAAAATTAAAATGTTTTTGTCTTTTGCGGGCGCTTCTACTACACTATATTGTTAGATGGAGAGCAGCGCCAAAGTGACAGCCAGACTGAATCGCAATAATCTTACATAAAGCATTAACTTATAATCTATTGGATGGCAATTGAATATTATGCAACAATTTATGAAATATTCTTCTTCTTCTGTTATTCAGCAAATTAACAGACGAAAATTGGCTGGGATGTGTAAACTTTATGAAATCATTAGCACTTAATCGGTTCGCTTTGTGCACAACTCACTTGTCTTTTCTTTGCCCCTTACGCATTGGGATTAAATTTCCGCTAAGTAGATGTTTGCTATGATCGAAATATTACGAAACAGTGTAAGAAGTAAATTAACTTTCTAATTAATAATAAGTAAACAACGGCAACAACACCAACAAAACTACTAAATATATGTATGTTTTAAATGAAGTGTGAGACAAATAAAATTTAGACAGAAAATCTAATCTAAACACATATGTATAAATAATCATTGCAAAAATATAATAGAGAATGAGAAACAATAACTTACCGCCCTGACGTAAACCCGCGCTGTTCGGTGGTGTAACACTTGAACCGCTAACCGAACCTCCACCGGCGGAGCTAATTACGTTTACAGCGGAAATATTGGCAGTTGCTTGATTATTACTGTTGCTGTTGTTATTACTATTATTAGTATTGTTGTTATTATTATTATTAGAAGTACTCATGTTAAGTGAGGCTAAACTTTGTCCCAAATGTCCGGAGGAAGTCGGTACACTGCTTGATTGTTGATGTTGACTTAAGATTTGATTACTTAGGCCAATTGAACTGGGGGTGGGCGATTCGTTGCCGCCGTGCCCATGAAAGCTACCTATACGTATAGGTGTACTGCTGCCTGCCATTAGATTGCTGTGAGAACCGGTTGCGGTTGAACTAACAAGTAAAGAACTTTGATCCATCGATTACGGATAAAGTATTTCGAATAAAAATAAAAACGGATTACAGAGTACGCTTTAAATTGAAGAGAGCTTAAGTAGTTTTTTTTATTAATTACGTTTTTACGTTAGGTTTTTGTTTTATTGCGGATTCAACGTTACTGCTGCTCGATATTTTTCACATATGAATTATTTATTCTCTTATATTTTTATATTGATTTTATGATTTTGGCCTCTCGTTTCGATTTGTGTGAACTAAATTCTTTTTTTTTTTTCTTTTCTATTTCTATTTCTTTGTTTTTTTTTTTTTTATTTTGTTTTATTTCAAACATTCAATTAACATAAAGTTGTTTTTTTTATATTTACTTATTTCAATTAAAAGCTTTTTTCACGAATCTTTTATGCCCTTTGTAAATTTTAATCAAACATCTGGCTTATAGTATATATCAATAGTAATGAAAAAGTTGTCGTCATCAACAACGCACCACCACCGTAATTGCATTCAATTCTTGTATTCAACTATTTAGAGTGTAACGCATATATCTTATGACTGCCTCTGGACCTGATACTTCTCTGCCCAGCAATAGTTTTTCACAAGCAGAAAAATGTCTCACTCAAACTAGTTTTGGAAATGAGTACACACATATTTACTGACTGCTTTTCAGGTGATTCTTTTTCGCTTCTATTCTCTTACATGCGCAAATCAGATACAAAATCACTAACTCTTCCCGAAATTACAAAAATAAAAAATGCTACAAGTATGAGCTCATTTTATTTAGTCATCCGTACATCTATATATGCACATTTCACTACGGTTAAACAATAAATTTGGCCTTAGCTTTTTACAGAGAAAAAAAACAACAACAACAACAAAAATTGACCTGATGCGCAAACCGGCTTATTGCTTGGCTTCCCTCTTTAAATATTTCACGTCAAATTTCCTTTCATTTTCTCACAAAATCTTCTCACATAAAGGAAATGATTAAAGAGCACGCCTTTTAGTAAAGTTCAGGAATAATCTTGAATCATTTATTGCTATTTATTTTGTATAATTTGTTATTTCTAATAAGAGCTCCGCAGAAAAATACAATTTCATTTTAATTTACACTTTGGGTTGCCAATAACTAGAATTCTCTTATCACTTACAAGAGTAGTTACCAGATTTTAGCGCGCTGGCACAAAATAGGAATTAACAGAGATATTCAACTGTAAGAACACATACAGTTGTTGGCTTATATCGTATAAAGGATAGTAGAGGCTTTGAACGTCTTATTTAATAACGACTTTTTTTTCTTCTAGTTTAGTTTAGTTTTGTTAATTAATAATTATAATTATTAATGACAATATACGTCTGAATAGGCAAACGATCTCGACTAACAATTCAATGGTAGTGAGTTCAAATCTCAAATAGAAAGTAAAATTTTCGATAAAATCAAGAGCCCTAGTGTTTTCAGACTTTCTCTAAAGCGGCACAATACATCCAAAATTCTTGCTAATTGTATACGCCTATTCACAAAAGCGGCACAATACATGTAAAGAAATTTATTCAAACATTCTCAATTATTTGTATTTTCTCAGATGATTGGAATTTGTATACAAATTATTTTTGCTACGTCTGCTTTCATTACGCGTCGTATTCTCGAACGGAGCATAATGTTAACATAATATTAAAATTACCGTTACCGTTTCTCTTTTATTTGACGACTTCCAAACACCAAAGCTTTCTCCAATACGCTACATCGACTTTTATATATGTTGCACAGTTATCTTTTTTCTTGATAGAATGTAGCAAAGAGATCGCTTCACTTGAAAATCCTAAATTTTATAAGTAGTTGGTCGAAATCCAACAAAATACAGAATTCGAGGATCTATGATTATGTAGTGAAAAGCAGGCTCCTGCAGTTTTCATATCCATTAATTTTTAGCTTTTGTCCTCACACTACTCTAGTTAATGAAATAAGCAATCATTCGCAAGTTCAACGAAATGTTCAGTCTCTAGTAATGTAATCAAGTAAACACAGAATAACTTATTTATAATAGAACCTTTACTCCAGTCATGCCTTTTAAACTCGTTTTTATTATCACCCAAGGCATGCTTTTATCAAAGCTAAGCAAAGTTGCCTCAATGCTACTTACTTGGGCCGGTTCAGTGATGCATTGTTCAAATTTTTGATCTAGCAGATTACACAGGGCTACGAAATTTGTGGTTTCTTTCCAAGATCACATTTTCAAATTCTTGACTCAATTATTTTGTTATAAAGCGTCATAATATGTAATATGCCTTTCTTCCAATTAGAATACAAGAAATATATTAGTCGCACAATATGAAAGATACATTTTATTGCAAATAAGTGCTACGGGTTTCGTCAAAGGAAAATAAGGCTCATCATTCGGAATAATTTTACTATATAAATGAAATAATTTTGCAAAGACAATCGCTAAGTTTATGATAAAGTTCAAAGAAAATGCAAAGTCTAAAGTTTCTTCGCCATAATTCGTATGCGCTTTAAGAAATTAATCTACTTTTAGCTCTAACATGACTTCAAATAAATTAAAAAGAAATTAAGCCGAATTAGAGTATGTATTAAGATAGTGTGCATATATTATATGTAATATTACAATCGGATGATATGCGCAGCACGATATTTCATTTTTGGAAAGAACTTTTCTATTAGAAAGTAGCATTTATTTTTACTTTCTATAATGTTATTGTTACCCGCGCATTTTTACATCAAAGAATAATAATGTTTTCTACAACCCGGCTAAGCAACAGACAAGCTAGACTTTGACGAAGCGAAATCAAAGTAAGTTGTTTTTAAAATTTGTGAAGAGACAACATTTAAGTTAATTTAAGTTAATCCAAAATTTTTTATCTCCCCTTGAACGTCTCCTGACTAAATTTATTCAATTTTTAGAGAATTGGCGTTCGATTTTCGCATATTTTTGAACATTTTGTGTTAATTCTTCGCATCTATGTTCCTTCGGCACTAGCAACTATTTATGCATATAATAAAGTTACATGTCCTGCGTTACTTTCAAGAAGAAAAATTAAACAAACATTAACATTAAACAAACACTCAATTTAATTCTACTGTAAGCACATAGAAATTTCTTATTTAAAAAAATTTCTTATGAATTTTTTAATAAAATTTTTTTTATTTTACTTTTCTGTATTTTTTAATAAAAATCTTTTATTACGCTTATTAGGTTAGAATTGTCATACAATTACTAAACCTAATTAATTCTAATATTCATAAAAAAAATTCGTAATGCATTAAATTTTAATACAAAAATAAATTATACAAGTCAAAGAACTAATAGGTTAATTAATGTTTTTTTTTTATGCTCCATTTTGTTCATCATCTAAGTATAAAAATAAAAAAATTAAATTATGTTTTTATTTTTATTTAAATAAATTTTTTATGTTTTTTTTATTATTATTAGAACTTGTTAATGGAATAAAATAGTTCCATAATAAAAAAAAATTTGGAATTTTGTGCGATGTTCTTTTTTTTTTGTTCTTTTAACTAAATAACAAATTTTAGAAAAAAATTTTATAATACTTTTACTTTGATTTTTGTTTTTTTAAATCGAAACAATTAAAATGACAAGAAAAATTTTAAACAATTGAGCAGTGAAAACAAATGTTACCTTAAAATATTTTGATTTTAAGCACGATACAGAGAGAAAAAAAAAAAGGAAAAAAAAAAAGATGAGCAAGAATTTGTAAAAAATCCAACTCAAAAGCTCTTAAATAAAAGACACTTCAAGCTTGCAACTGAAAGGCAAAGGATGGTATTAACTACAATGAAAACATTAGTTCAGGGTGAGAGAGTGAGAGAGAGAGGGAAAGAGAGAGTCAGCGTATACATCAGTCCGTTTTAATTCTTCTGTTAATCATCAAAATCAATATCGGAATCATCGGAATCGTAACCGCCACGTATCGTTTTATGAACACGATTTATAAATGATTTCTTTTTCATGTCGGGCGGTATCATCAAATCGCCTTTATAATCGATAGCACCCGACTGAGCGATTCTCCATTCAAGCATATCTGTTGAGAAATCATCGCAATTACCCAGATCGGTAAAACCGACAACGAAATCTTTAGTTTTACTATCCTTAATTAAAACGATTGTTGGTATGATTTTAATGCGCAGGCGTTGTGTTAAAAAAGGTGATTTCTCCGCATTCACTTTGCAAAATTTCGCTTCGATATGCTTGCCAGCCAAAATTTTCAAATGCATATCAACGATGCGGCACCGCTCTGTTGTGTCCCGATAAAAATGACATACAATATTTGGCGACTTTTTCGAGATTTCAAAGAATTCCTTCTCATCGGCAAGTTCACTATAAGTACCATGTCCCTGAAAAATTTTAAAAAAATTTATTTCTTAAAGGTTTTTTTTTTTTTTTTTTTTTTTTTAGTAGAGTGGTAGAAAGCTGTCAACGTGCGATGTTCGTGCGACTGTCTATGCAATTTTTGCGTAAGCCGGAGCTCGCAGAAAATGGGGGAAAAAATGAAATACACCTAAATATTGTTATAAATAAGTATAAACGTAATTCGCCTATGGAACTCGATCGATTTACTATATCATACAAATATTTATTAAAGTCTAAAAAACTTTTGTAGTCCCGACCTGATAAATAACACACGTTCAATTAATAAACTATTTTGCAAATCGTATTCATTGCCTATCGTAATTTCACATTTGAATAGAATTTTTCGGAAAAACCCAATTTAACCTAAAAACGCCCTTTTCTTCAGTAATGATGACTAACTTCATCTGTGAGCAATGAATCAAAACATAGATGGAAATAAAATGCAGTTCTTAGTCCTTTTTCGTCATTTGGTTAAACACGTGGCTAATAGGGAATTGGCTACGTTACTTACATTTTTCAACCATTCCTGTTTCTTTTGGTTCATTTCTTTCATTTCTTTGATACGTTGCTCTCGTATCGCTTTCAGATCGTCCGTATCCAAATTGTCCAAGCGGTCCAATTGCTCGTCTAATTGTTTTTCAAGAACTTGAACTAATTGATTTTCCAATATGTTGGCCATTATGTGATCTTTTTGTTTTATTTTTTTTATTCTCGTTTCTTTATATTGTTTGTTGCAATTGTTTTAAAATTTCATTTGAAAAATCAAATGCGTAGGTTTTTTCTTTTCCTTTTTTTTTTAATATTTTCTTCTTTTTGATTATTAGCCAACCATATGAGACATACAGAAAAGCAAACGCCCAGGCCACCAATTGCCACCACCACCACCGGTAAATAGAAGTGTTTTCATTGTTGTTGTTGTTGGATCCATTTATTAAAAGGCAACGTTTTATTACACGCATATGCAGATGATAATAATTTATGAAATAAATATAAGTAATTCTTTAATATTGTATGAAATTTTATCAAACTATTAAAATTTATTATATAAATAATTGTAATTTAATTAAACTTACCTTGAATTTGCAATAATTTTTTGGTTATTTCTCTTTTTAAATTAATAAATAAAATCTTCTTAAAAAACGATTTCTACAAATTGAGATTACCACACATGATGTTCACTTTTTCTTTAACAACTCTGTCCTTTCTATAGTAGTTGACATTTGGGCAAAGAGTCAAGATATCGAAATTTTAATCGAAAGCAATATTCGGAAAAGTTTCATAAAGAAATTAATTGAAAATAATTCGTTTGCGTATTTTACGATAACTGATGGCGTACTGCTATTAAACTAGAAAGAATTGTCAGAATAGTGAATAAGAACAAGCATAAATAGTATAACTCGTTACTTTTTGTTGTGTTTGTGTGTCCATATCAGTTGTGTGTGTTTTTCTTTCTGTGAAAATTCTCCCGCAAATTTAATTAATTTCAAATTTGAAAAAGAAAATTATTTATAACAATAACAAATTCGAATAAAAATCTGATCATTAATAAAGGAGGTTGGTGTTCAATTAATTGATTTAAGAAAATTGGTAGTTTGTCGATGAAAATCTTATGTAAACGATAGTTTTTTTTCGTTGGAATGCTTGGCGGTGGCTCGAGCGTCGCTTTTTTTTTTCTTCTCTCTTGTAAGTGATATGTTTATTGTGTTGGGGTAGTAATTGTTATATATACATATATAACAATAAGAATCCTTAATTTATCCTTGATTAATTTAATTATGAAACGATTACATAAAAGCTTCAATAAGGATGTCAATGATGCTTTCAGTTGATGTTTTTCATGAACAAAAGCCAACGACCGCCATTTTAGAAAAAAAAAATGATGTACACACGCACGCACACGAGTAATTCCTGGTTGATTGGTTTATACAGTGACTTCTAAAACAACTGACTTCTATCATCATTAAAATTGGTAACACATTATTAACGAATCAAAGGAATGCAATTTAAATTAGCAAAAACAAAATCCTTAACCGGTTCTAAATAGCAATGCGTCTGCTAATAGCTTAGTTCTAACTGATGTACATCCTATAAGCAGAAGGGAAAAAAAAGTATTTTATCATCCTTTTTGCAGTGTGTTTTTGATTAATTTAGGATTTCTTTTGCCTTGCCACCTTGAATTTAACTTGTGATCTATAACCTACAAATATTCATTTAAAGTAAGTCATAAAAACTTTGCCCAAACATTCTTTATATGACCTGCTATAGCTTAATAAGAAAATATTACTCACATATTTACCATAAGCAGCAGATTTTCAAGATTCGGTTGAAATTCCTATCATCGTCTTCTTAGAGCCCAAGGGCCGAGTTGTATTTGTAAATATAGAACTTATCTTTGCTTTTATGGGTTCAATTAGAGGAAACGGTATTACCAATTAGACAAATGACACCTTGCCTTTACCTAACACTATATATATATACCTTACTTGCTTGCTTGCTTGCTTAATTAGAAATGGAACAAAGTACTGCCGATAGCCTGTGTTGCTAGTGCTCAATGTCTTTTTTTTTAGTCTAAGAATTCAATTCATTAGTCTAAAATTAAAATAATAATAATAATAATAATAATAAATTATTAAACAGGAAATATTCATAATTTTAAAAAGTTATTTCGTCTGATTATATTTAATTAGCAAACTATTGTCATCGATGACAACTTCACAATAAGAATTTGCCAATCTTCGCTATGAGGGTTAGAATATTTAAAATTCCTCTGAGAGTGAATATGAGAAGATTATTATTCGCAATATAAAGAGGAAGAGCATAGTCGTAATCGTAGACGAAAATTCTTTCCTTATTTATTTGGCCTTCACTGTAAAATTCTTTTATATTTATTTTTTTTTTATATATAACTGCAATTGTATATAATATTTAGAATATATGAATACATTGTAATGAAAAAAAAAAGAAGTAAATTACAAAACGGGCTTAGGTCGATTTTTACGAACAACTATTTTATTAGTGTATGTTTGTATGTAATTTAAGTATTCTAGGAAAAATATTTTATAATTAGTTTTAGAAAAACATATGGAATGAATAAACTCGAAAATCGAAACAATTTTCACACTTCCATGAAAATGAATTTATCGTCTAATGTATATATGGAAAAATATATAATGACAAAATCGAAATGAATTAACTTACTGTTTAACGTATGCATACCTATGTACATGAACTTCTCTGTCTCTCTAGGCACAAAGAAAATTATTTTTATATTTATATAAACAAAATGCATAAAGGGCTTGGCAGTGTAATAATAGGGTTTCAAATATAAACCTGAATGTGTTGTGTTGAAGCTCCCCTTAAACGTAGAATTGAATTGTTTTGTTGCATGGCTCATTAAATTGTTTGCATGCCTTCTCTTTTTTTCTCATATATATAATGTAAGTTAGAAGCAATACTATTACTACGCTTTTAGGTTGCGCAGCATTCAATTTGTTTTCTTTTCCTTCGTATGAAATTTAAGTGAAAGTCACATCAAATTTTTTTTTTTGTTTCCAACATCCGTGCTATCTGTTTATAAACATATAGAGAAAGCTTTGCTGGAAAATTAAATTGTAGTAAAACCAAAAAAAAAAAAAATCTTTCTACTCTCTCTCTCTCTCGCTCGTTCGCTCTTATAGATAATTGCCTATACAAATGTGTATATGCGATTGCCTATAACGAATATAAGATTTTATATGAACGAGTTTAACACTCTGAGCAAGCCACAATAATAATAACAACAACAAAACCAACATATATATATACTATTGGGAATACATGAATTTAAAGAAGACCTAGCATAAGCGTAAATTGTGTAGATATAGAAATTCATGACAATGTGAAAAACAAGTGCAATGTTGTTATTTTTATATCATTTTGTTTTTGTTTTATTGCGCACTGTACTATATATATATGGCAACATAGCACATATATGGATCACAGGGTTTTTCTTATCGTATTTGCTATTAAGGAATTGTGTTGCATCAAATTTATGATTTTCTATGCAATGTATAGAAATATATGGACAGTATAGGGGCCTTATGTGAAAGCTCATGTATTCTTAAACAGCGTCAAGCCTGTATGACTTTTGGTCATGCCTATTTATCGTTTAGTTAGCTTTTATTAGCACTGTCTTGCCATGTACTTGTTCGAATTAATTTGCACAAATGAAGTTTGAAGATGAGCGCAGTTGCTGCTGCAAAGCATGCTATAATCGAAATAAACATAATTGTGTACGCATTGTTTTTCACATAATATACTGCAATATACCGCAATGCGATTGTGGATAATATAAAAAAATTAAGAGGAGCGAATAATATTTGTCATGGAACGAATTTTTGATGCTAATCACCCCACAGAACAACGAATAAAAGGTGTAAAGTACTTTATTAATCAATCAAATCCGTATGAATCTTGTACATGGCTCTATTGAATGTGCCGATCAATCAATACCAAATTCATTACTTGCAGTTACGGTCTTTTGCGTGTAAAACGAGCTGCTTTTAAACCAAAGAGATTTATTCTCACTGTCAAATATGCTTAAAATTGCTATAAATCTTGCATCGACAGATTTTTTTGTAGGCCATTAATGTATACCCTTAGATGGTACAAATGAAAGGACAAATCTAGTATACTTGTATTCGCCGGTGATTAGATAAAAAACATTTGTTATTTTCTCTTATCATGGAAATTAATCTTAAGTGCTAGTACGGTATAAGACGCCCATAAAAAGCAAGTAAGTGAAAATCTGCACGCATTGTTTTTGTGTATTGCGTTTGTGAAATGCTTGTGTGTCCGCCAGCAATCGGAGTGGGAATAATATCAACGAACAAAAAAATTTTTCAGTTTTGGAATCATTATAGACACTACAATGAATATAGAGAGAAATATGCTTTTGGGACCCCATCAAGAACATACACATTCCTGACCAGATTTTCATCATCGAATTGGTATAGTCACTATAATGATGTATAGTGTTTCGTTGAAAATATCAACTTGTATCCAGAATATTTGCTCTTTTACAGTGATATGAGCTTAAAAAGATAGTCTTTTGTTCATTGTTAGCAGCAAACCAATCGGTTTCTAGGTACAGTGGCCTCAAGAAGCCAAATTATAATCTATAAGCCAATTAGATCGATGCAAGACGCTCTGTAGACCTTACTAAATCAATTTGTCTCCATGTCGTTCGAGTGTTTATACGGGGGATAGAAGACAGAATTCTGCAGAGTAATTTTAAAAATGCTCTCGATCCGTCAATGGAAAAGTATGAATGACACAGCATAGGAACGAAAACATATTGAAAGCAGATTAGTAACTCATGATGCAGTGTTGCTCACATCATGTGAAATATAGTTTTATCAATCCACTAACCCGCTTATAATTAACACGTAAGAAAATTTCATTCAGTCGTGATCGAATCCTTGACGTGTCCTTGGAAGAGTTCAAGTCCCTTTCAAACACTTTTGCAAATTTGTAAGCGATATATCCGTTTTCGCCAACGAAGGGATGGTTACCACAAATACACCATCGTCGCGCAGACAGGCAGACGAACAGAGGGACATGTTTAGGTGCATTCCAAATTTGAAATCCGAGAGAGAATTTATATGTTATAGAAGGTTTTTCGACCTTGTTTCTGCGCCTTATAAAAGTACGGAAAACGAAATTAAACTTTAATATACTATAATATTAAGGAGGCGTGGGCAAATTTTTTCCACTTTTGTCACAGATGCTACGCATCATCTATAGAATATTCGTCTAGAGTTTTGTCCATTTATCTGATAATACAGACAATACATGACGGACAGATGGCCTACTTAAATCGATTTAGAACTTAACTTAATGCTGATCAAGAATATATGTATGCTTCCTTCTGGGCGTTTGTCAAAACGTCTCAATTATTTAACGAATTTTTATTAGAAAAGTATTTTGAAAAAATTGAAAATAAACTGACTTAACCTTTGCTTTTTTTTTTAACTTATATTTTTAGAAATTGTAAGCATAAATAATTATGTCAACTAAGGCCAGTTCTCAGCCGGGACGACGTACGCCGCTCTCTCTAAGTGGTGCAGTCACCAAAACGCCCAGCAACAGTAAAAATGCAAATTCGAATAATACCGGATCTAATGGTCATCCAGCTAATGCCAATGCCAAAACCGATGATAAAAATCAACAAAAAACTGAACAACTGATCAGTAATAATAAGATGGATGTAAAAGATCAGACCACTCAGCCATCTGCAAATAAAAGGTTGGACAAATCGCAGAACGGTGTTGGTGGTGTTAACACAAAAATGGGCGGTAATACAAACGTTAAAGAAAGACATCAACACCAACAGCAGCAGCAACAACAGCAACAGCAGGTGCAACAGCAACAGAATGGTAATGACAATAAATTAAATGAAAGCAGTAATGTAAAGGACAAAAGAGAGAAAGCAGAGAAACCTGAGAAAAAGGAAAAATCTGAAAAAGATGATAAGCAAAATAAAGCGAAAGACAAAAATGAAAAGAAATTGAAAGACGACAAAGCAACTGAAGAAGCTAAGGCTGAATTAGAAGTTGTTCCGCCAAAGCACGAAAATAAAGGATCGGAGAAGAAAAAGGATCCTGTCGTTGAAGAGAAGAGCGTCCCGAATGACAATGCAGCTGAACAAAAGACTTTCGAGAAGAAAGAGGAGAAAATGGAAATTGAAGAATCTATCAAATCTACTACTATGGTTTCTACCCCGAAAAGCAAGGAAGACCATAAAGTAGCTACGCCTACTACGAAAAGTGTAAAAACTGCAGCATCCACTAAAGCTGGCGTAGAAAAAACACCACAAAAGTCGGGAACCGTCAACAATATGGAAAAACCGACTACGATAGTATTGGTTGCAAGTGATGAGGAAGGGACCTCCTCTGCCGATGTCTCGGAAATGGAGCCTCTAGTGATGGATGTTTCCCCCAATAAATTACAACCGGAACATCTAAAGACGAAATCTTTATCGCCCTCTGCCACTTCTACTCCTGGCAAAGCTCTATCAAGTAAACGTAATAAAGCCAATGTCGTATCGGAAACGGCTCAGCGAAGTACGCAATTCAGCAGTTTGCCTGAACGTCCTCGACCATTTTCACAAATTTCTGGTAGACGTAGTATACGACCCATTACCGATTACACACCATCTAAATTTCAGGGTAACCTGCATTATCGCGAATCATACAGACGCATTGATTCTGAATTGGATACTACCAGCAGCAGTTTGAACGTAACTGTAGGCTCCGAGCCAGCTAATAATTCATCGTTCTTCTTCTTTGGTAGAGGACGCAAACGTGAGCGCACTCCTCCACCTACAAAATTGCAATCAACTGATGGATTAAGCGAAATTGAAGTTTCACCACCCAAAAAGGCCCGTATGGATTTCTTAAGTGTCGTCTACTCCCCAATTACAATGTTACGCAATCGCTTTTCACGGGCATCGTTGCAAAGCAGTACCCCAGTCAATTTGCATCAGAAATTCAATACTGAAATTGAAGTTCAAAACGATGAAATTGAAGTTCAAAACGTTTCCGGTGAGATAACCACGCAAGAGGACTTACCGATACCGATAAGTTCCAACAAAAATGATATTACAGACACCCAAGGTGATAACGTTGACGTTACCTTGGGATTGGAAATTGAATCCGGTGTTTCAACATCAGACACCGTAACAGAAGACATTGATAAGGAGACGTGCCGAAATACACAAAAAACCTGCTGTTTGGATACCGAAGAGTCCGATAAACAATTTAAAGAGACTCCTCTTCCAATCGGAGATGGTATTGCTGTAACCAAGAATAAGAGATGTGCTATAATGTAATTAAGTCCGCTACCGCCAACACATTCATGCATAATCATATCTTATTATCATAAAGTGTTTAAGTTGAGTTTTAATGCATCTCCAATACCTGTTTTATGATTCTATCCTATCTATATGTTCTCATCCGAAAAGAAGCTGCTTCATTCACTTTCAAAACAATATTAGAAGATAAACAAAGGTTATTACATTAACCTAGAAGAAGTGTGTGAGACCCGCATTCTTTCAACCGTAGCTTTTTAAGTTTTAAAGAGAAAAGGCAAATGCTGTTTTATTAAATGGAAATTTTTGCAGTTTCTATCAATACAAGCATGGCAGAGATGCCAAAGAAGAACAAAATTTATTTTTAATACATATTTCTTATATGTTTTAACCATGACGATGATGCTGATAAAGACATGTAAGATTGGTTTTTTCTTTTTTTTTTTCTTTCTTTTGATATAAATTCAATTAATTTTAAGTCTTTTTTTTTTCTGTCTACCGTCAATATACACGTATGTAATGTCTCCTCAATGTTATACACCTTTCAGAAATTTATTATATTTTTTATACTACTTTTTAATTGCAAATATTTCACGATCCAATATGATTCCTTTCATCATTTCATATCCAAGCAATTTGTAGTTTTTAAAAATAAAAAAAGAAACCATTGTAATTTTTTACATATATATATAATAAAAGATATTTTATACACAAGAAAATGTTTTCAATTAAAAAAAAAAAAGAACATTTTGATCTCAAATGAAATATATCCCATGCGATTATGTGCATTTTAATAGCCTGTCCATGTATCACAAATCTCTTATGCGATTATTTGCATTTTTGTAGCAAAATTGTTGTAAATTATACAAAATATCACTCGTTTGAAAGTTGCTATGCATGTATTCGGGCCATATCTTTCAAAATAAGAATACGCTGGATCAAAATATATTATCACACGCAAATTATAAGATTTGAAATAACATAAATAAGTGTCGATGACCAATTTGATAAATGCAACACTCATTTTCAATTTATTCTTAATAAGTTATTCTTAAGAAGTATACCCAACGTATAACAAATAATAGACTACTAAGTAAAACTATAGGTTATCATTGTTCATAAACGGTCGACTTGAAAGTTTATTTTTCTTTAATACTGTTTGCAATAGAATCAACAACTGGCTGACTTAATCTGGCATATTTTGTTTGCGGTTGGAATGCTTCCGGGATATTAAAGTAGATAGTTCAAAGGATAGCCTGGAAAACAAACAACATTGCAAACAAAATTTGCTCGAAACGAAGAACCTATGAGCTCGCTAAACCAATGGATCAAATGAAGTGGATTAAAAAGAACTCTCGAGTGTTCCAACCATCTCTGCTTCAATACCGAGTTGTTATGTATTCTACAGCTGCAGCTCAAGGGCTTTTAAAAGTAAAAAGTCCATTTTTAAGCCTAAAACCGACGGCAACCTCCGCAATCAGTATATACTGCGTAACCCCATTTTATATCCTGAGTCCAGTTACCGAACGCTTGATTTTTGTTTCCGACGACTTCAGCAAGCATTTTATATTGAATCACAATTATTTGCCAATGGAAGTCGAAACACTGTATGAAACGAAAAGTTTCTTTCCCGACCCTCGTGTAATTCCTTGCGGTCTTGCTAAAACTCACAAGATGTATATGATCAGCGATAAGATCATTGATATAATTATCTTTAGCAATAAAACACCGAAGTATGATTAAAATATATTCACTTCATAGCTAATATAGTGAAACGAGCTGCCTTCATCTTAATGTTGATATGCTAGGAAAAATATGTGCAGGTCGTGCGTAGTAATTCAAAAATGGCGCATGTAATCTTCTCTCCAAAGTCGCCGAAACTATGACTTCCCTTCGCATATCTTAGATTACATTCATCAGTGCGGATTACATTGGTAGAGGGATCCTGGGTAGAGTATTCAGTGAGTAATTTGAACTGAACAAGGAATATAACAAGAATTTTCCTATAAGAAAATGCCAGGAAACTTCGGAAATGTAACACGTCTCTCAAAGCCTTTATATATATTTTTATAAGATAGGTTCCATTTGATTGAAATGCATAAGTCATAGATCGACGTACCTTTCGGAGGCGTTTCAAAAATCGCCCTATGTTTATGGGATCGGTTGGGTAAACACTTTTCATCACTTTCGGGAAGAAGAGAATATTTTTGCATTTGATAAATGCGGATGCGGAAATGGATCTATAAACCGACAAATTGTCGTAACCTATCGAGACTTGTTGTACTTTTCAACTCAAAAGCTATTTACTGCTTACGCTAACTGCACACTGATGATTCTTCCGATAAAATTGTCGCAGTGCTAGAAGCATTACACAAAGTGCGTATCGTTTGCAATATAGGAAATTCGCGCACGCTCTGCGAGATACAAATTGACAGAAATATAAAAAACTTATTGAAGGTTAAGACTAAGCCATCAAGGTATCAAATGCTACAAAAGTCACTAACTCGTTACCTGCATAATAATATCATACATTTCACGGCCTATGGATGCACTGCATTACATACATTCTATATACGCACACTATATATTTATATATAATCGATAAAGAAAGTTCAAGGCGGGAAATTCAAATATATTTTTCTTCTTATATTTTAAATGAATTTTATTAAAGCAAATATGCACCATTTTCATCGATAACCTTTTGCCATTTCTCTGGTAAAATCATTATGCCATCATTGAAAAACTTCTGAGATTTCTGGTTAAAAAATTGTACCAAGTGATTTTCACACGCTTCTCTTGAAGTCAACTTTACGCCATTAAGGGAATTTTGCAAAGAGCGAAATAAATGATAGTCAGACGGGGCAAGATCCGGGCTATATGGCGGATGCATTAAAATTTCCCAGCCAAATTCTCTTAGTTTTTGACGTGTCATTAAGGACGTTTGCGGTCGGTCGCTGTCATAGTGATAAACAATATCTTTGCTATTCATTAATTCTGGCCGTTTGATTTCAATGGAGTTCTTTAATCGCATTAGTTGTTCGCAGTAGAGAGCATTATCAACGGTCTGATCAGATTGAAGCAATTCATAATATACGATTCCCTTGCAATCCCACCAAACATAAAGCATTAGTTTACTTGGCTTTGGTATCGATTGTGCACTTTCATCCATCTTAGACCACGATCTTTTCCGCTCGTTATTATCATAAGTAAGCCATTTAACATCGCCTACTATTAGCCTCTTCAAAAATGGCTCGATTTTGTTGCGTTTCAGCAACGATTCGCAAATGGAAATTCGATTAATCAAATTTTTCGTTTTTAATTCATTTGGCACCCAAATGTCGAGCATCTTTTTGTAACCAGCCTTATGCAAATGATTCAAAACTGTTTTCTGATTAATATTTAGTTCCGCAGCGATATCATAAGAAGAAACGTGTCGATCTTCTTGAATTTTTTGAAGAATTTCATCAACTTTATCAACGATTGGTCGACCACAACGCGGCGCGTCCTTAACATCCAAATTTCCAGAGCGAAAACGAGCGAACCATTTTCGCGCAGCTGATTTCGATAAAGCATCTTCACCGTAAACGCCACGAATTTTTTCACAAGCTTGCGAAGCGTTATCGTTTTGATCAAAATGATATTGCAAAATATATCTTATTTTTTCAAAATTTTGGCTCATTTTTAAAGCGCAACTAACTGCAACTGATTTAATAAATAAATGTTTCTTTTCTTAATTATTGTCACTTTTCATTCGTGCTATTATGTTTAGGATAAGGCTTGATAGGATTAGTGCTACCAAGGTTATGCGGCTTCAAAGCCATCTATTGGTAAAAACGCCACGAACTTTTCCTTAAAGTAATAACTAATGTCTGGCGGCACTTTTGTTTATGACCAGAGTTGCCGCGTCAGTTGATAAATATTAAGGGGTATGTTCGTCCATGTAAGGTCTTCTTTTATATATATTATACAAAAAATTTTGTATTATTATCTCAATTCATAATTTAAGTATCTAAAAATTGATATTGATAATAATGATAATAAATAATACAAATGCATTTATATATATATATATATATTCACGCATATGATGTATACATATTTTGCTCTAGTGCCGCATTATATTTTTTGGTTTATTATATCGCATTACACTTAGAAATGTTTCTGTAAAAATCTGAATTTGGTCTCTATTTAGTGAAATAAGAGATACCTTTCTTATTCTTCTTCTGTTATTCAGCAAATTAACAACTGAAAATTTACTTGAATATGTAAAAAAAGATATTTTCTTTTTTGTCAGAGCGCATATCTAACATCTCTGTTTTTGTTTAAAAAAAAAATGGCCGATTTTTGCTTGCCTGATAATCATATCTAATAAACGACAAAATATATAATTGGGGTAACATTGACATTTAATTTATTTTAACGTTCTAGACTTAAACTCTTGTTGCTTTTCACAATAAATTTTTTAGAAAGTTACTATCATTTGCATTAAAATTACAATGAAATAAACATCAACAGAATATTAGTGAAATGAAGAGTTAACAGCTAAACTAAAAATTAAGGGGAAAATAACAAATTTGAAAGCAATAGAGCGAAATATTTCATCAGGCGGGCAGAACAAAAAAAAAAAAAAATTGGAAATAAAATTATTAAGTATGGAAAAAGATGAAAGAGAGGTGTTTGTGAATGGTGTTCAATCAAATCTTCACTATCATAATCACTCAATTGAATATATAACGCCGAAGAAAAGTAGTATGATGATTGATGGGGAGAAATTGTTGGATAAAATCAACCAATTGACCACGAAACCAGAGAATCTTAGTTATTCTGCGAAGGTAAAATCCAAAATAAACACTAAACACTACCTTGTTAAATTAATATTTTCAACATGAGCGGGGATAGTCTCCATCCAAGGTAAAGTTTCTTATATTAGCTTGGGATAATTCTAGGAAAGTTTAAGATTTTAATAATCAACGCATTAGCGAGGAGAGTGTGAAGCTAGCTGTTAAATATTATTGCAGAGTAACATTGATATTTGCAAGGATCGGAAAGGCAAATCCCGGATTTACCGGATAACGATCTCCCGACATTAAGCGTTAAGTGTTGATGATAAGAGAAAGAGAAGTTGATTCAAAGTATTCATCATTAAGTTTCAATTATATAATATGATGAAGTATTCATTGCTAATCTTAGATAATTTTACATCTCAGTAGGATTCGGATGTACATCTAAACCTGGCTATAATAGTTATTATAAATTGCCGATCGACAATTATTGAATTTTTAGGCTAGCCATGTCTGTCCGCCGATCTGATGTGTCATTAAAACTATTTTATTGTTAGGTGCCACAAACCTCCTTGTATAGAGTATGGGTTTTCTTCTGCTATTGTAGCCAGTTTAACGTTAATATTTCTTATCTATTTTCAGATGCCGACAATTAAAGATTTCGTCATTATTAAACCTATTAGTCGTGGAGCTTTTGGAAAAGTGTTCCTGGGCTATAAAAGCAGCGATCATAATAAATTATATGCGATTAAAGTGATGCGGAAATCTGAAATGATTAATAAAAATATGGTCTCACAAGTAATCACCGAACGTAATGCTTTGGCCTTGTCACGCAGCCCTTTTTGCGTAAATCTTTTCTATTCTTTGCAATCGATTTCCTATGTTTATCTCGTTATGGAGTATATGGTGGGTGGCGATTTAAAATCACTGCTGGCTATGTACGGTTATTTTGATGAGCCGGCTGCTCGTTTCTACGTGGCCGAAGTGACTTTGGCTTTGCAATATTTACACGAACATGGAATAGTACACCGTGATATTAAACCAGACAATATGTTGCTATCGGCCACAGGTCATATTAAATTAACCGATTTCGGTTTAAGTAAAATTGAAATGCGACGTGGAGGTAAAGTTAAAATGTATTGAAAATCTAAGTTCGTAAATTTAAAGGAGTTTCTTTGGGGTGTTCTTTTTACTAGATTTAGAAATCTCGGATTTAATTAATTGTTCGCCGAATTTTAATACACGCACTCCAGGGCAACTTTTGTCATTAACGTCACATTTATCATTCGGTTCGGATAAGAAGCTGGAATGCACTGGCACTAGCAATTGTCAAATGTTACAAATTGTTAATAAGCATAGTAAGTGAATGTCTTTCTCGAATTATTTCCATATTTATTTGTTGATTTTTTTTTTTTTTTAAATTTTTAGACACGACCATAGAATCGGACAGTGATGCCGACACTTCCTTAAACGAGGCGGAGAAAACAAATGATAGTAAAATCTCCGGCGTTTCACCGTTCCTTTCAGCGGAGGAAATCAACGTTTCTATGCCAAATAATTCCAATACCGCTTCAAATAATGTATGTAATAATTTCATATTTTCATTTGTGCTCGTATTTCGTTCAGATAGATATTTTTTTTGATCAACTTAATATTATTTTGAATTAATTTAGTTGTTTACATGCGTCAGTCTGATTCTTTGCCTTTGATAATGAAAGCCGATAAGGGAGGAAAGGGTTGCGATCAGGCATATAATAGGAATTTTGAATGAAACTTTATTATAAACATATATCGAGGCCTCCCAGTACAAGAGGTCGTGGTGTTGCTATTTTCACAACTAAAGGGATGTTTGCGAAGTTTTTTATTTTGATTTGAAAAGTTTGGTATTAAGTATTCGCTTCTGATCTCTTCTCAAGTAATAAGAGAGGCAGAGCTGTGGCCCTTTAAATTGACTTATGATTACTAAAAAATTGTTTATTAGCGTAATGGATCCCCAAGATTGTTCTAAAGCGAGTTTCTAATTAATTTTACTTTCGTTCTCAGTTAATTGATAGCAATTCTACTTATTACACTTGTGGTTCTTCTGATGTGAGTAAATTTTCACCTTCTTTTAATAAATCCAATGGTTCACAGGCAAAATCTCCGGAACAAATTGATAATAATGTGGAGATTAAAATTTGTTCCAATGTAAGCTTGATAAAAAAAACTTTCCTCCTATCATAGTAATTTAATAAAATCTTTTTTTTCCTGTTTCCCCTATAAAGGGCTGCAAATATGACAGTAATTGTAATACGATATGCGACAAGGAAAATTTATGCTGCCGGCATTTAAGTATAATGGAAAATATTGAATTTTGTATGGTAAGACGACGTTCTAACGACGAGGTAAGTTTAAGGTTGAACGATGAAATAGTACTGTGGTGGTACAGTAATCTTTTCCAATTTTTTAAATTAATAGCGTACACGGTCTTCGCTGAAACCTCAAGAGGATTCTGGTGTTTCAAGTCGCAAAAGCGATTACTCGAATTCGAACTTAAACAACGAAACCACATCATCTTCTATAGATAGGGCAGATATTTTGTGCAATTCCAAGGATGACTTAAGCAGCTCAGATTACTCGAGAAGGTAAATTTACTTAATTTCTTCGGCCAACTATTTATTTTTAATTAACTCTAACATAGTTTGGGAGTAGATTAATCACATTTTTAGTAGTATATTATAGTAATGGCGATGTTTAACTTAGAACATTTAATAGAGGTTAACATAGCAATGTTTCTAATGACTTTAAAGGTGCTTGGGATTTAGAAGTAAATTTTTTTCTTCGTTTTTTTTTTTGAATATTTTATCAGCTTTAGAGATTAAAAATCGATTTATTAGATTAGAATATATATTTCTAATAACTTTAAAGGTAAACTTAAAGGTGTAAGAAAATAAAAATAACTCGGTGCTTAGTCAGGAAAGACATAACATTCACTGATTCAGCACACATTCATTCATGTTGTGGTCATTCGTTTTCTTCTTGCCCTTTCTCCACTTCTTTATAACCTTCACCGTGCTACAGGTACAGGGGACATCCGCTAAGTGATTGGTGATATTGAAAAAAAAAAAAAAAGAAAGAAAATTTACTCGGAAACTTTTTTTCAATCAATGTTCAATGTATCAATTAATCATTAGATTGCTTTTCAGGCCAGAGGAGGCCGCTGTGTTAGCCTTTCTAGCAAGCGGAAAAACAGACGAACACAAGGGCTTCGTAAAACTATTCCCGACAAATTTTCAAAATCCATCCTAGAATACTGAAAAATAAAAAAAGGGTTTTTTTTTTAAAAATCACCACCTAGAATTCTGAACTTAGCTGTATAATAATGCTTTAGATCCTGTTCCGATGCACTTCTATCAATCTAATCTAATATTTGCTTTGTATGGCTTTAAGCTCTTCGAAGGCGGCTTGTATTCACCATTGCTAGTTCATCTTTTATTTTTCTTTATATTTCTTTTTTATTATTATTTAATTTTCAATCTTCTTCTCATTTCTTATTCCCGCTCTCTCTCTCTCTCTCTCTCTCTCTCTATCCCTCTCTTCTTCTTTTTCTGTTCCTCTCGCATTCTTAATACATTCATTTTATTATTTTAATATCTCAGCTATAACATTAACAACACGAACGAAATCAGTGGAATACGTATGCATTCACCATTTCGCAAAACAATCAGGAATTTTAAACGTCCGGAGACTTTAAGGTTTTTATTTTCCATTATTACTTTTGTTTTCTTTTTTATATATTTTTTTCTTTTGGAAACATTCAATGTAAAAGTTTTTTATTTACTTTCACTTTAGCACTTCTTTAAGAGGTCTTAAACGTAAAATAAATATGGTCAATCGGCCGGAAAACTCAAATAGTCTGGAAGGAGATACTAATGGCTCTATGAGTACAGGCTTGACGCAAGAAATTGAAATATTGGATATCGGTAGTAGTACACCGAAAAAGCGTAAAGTTAAATCACCGCTTCGGAGCGTACTTAAAGTTCGTTCCCTTTCCGATGATGAAATGTCGCATATAATTACTGAAAATGTGACCAGCGTAGTGAATTCAACGCCGGTTTCATCGCAAAAAGTGCCACGATGTGATGGTGGTCTCTTGGGTAAATTGAAAGCTACACGATTCGCTTTGCCCTTGTCCAATGAAACACGAAAACGCGAACCTTTGGCAGAGAAAAGTATATCAAGTGTTCAATATTTGAAAATGGTTCATGACGATTCTGTCATGTCTCCCATTAATTCGAATTCAAATTCCTTACCGAAAACACCGAAAAATTTAAATACACCGTTCAGAACACCAAAATCGGTGAGACGTGGTGCTACTCGGCAATCGAGCGAAAGAATTCTAGGTACACCCGATTATTTGGCTCCAGAATTATTAATGAGGTAATAATCAATGATAAACTTTTTACTTTCACTTTTAATTATATCAAATATATAGCAAAGGTTCTTAAATTGTTCTTTTCTTCTTTTATATAGGCAAGGTCATTGTGCTGCAGTAGATTGGTGGGCACTGGGTGTTTGTTTCTACGAATTTTTGACCGGTCTACCACCATTCAATGACGAAACGCCTCAAAAAGTCTTTGAAAACATTCTAAGCAAAAGTATGTTTTCACATATGCGAAATCTAATTGTTAATGCATTTATGATAAAAAAAATGTTGTTCTTTTTTTTGAAAATAGATATTGAATGGCCGGAGGGTGATGAAGCTTTGACTCCTCAAGCTGTGGAAGCTGTCGATCTTTTGCTTACTATGGATCCAGCGAAACGACCTTCTGCTAGGCAAGTTCAACAAATGCCTTTTTTTGCATCCATACAATGGAAAAATATTGAAAACGAGAAGCCGCCTTTTGTACCCAATCCTGATGATCCAACGGATACGGCTTATTTTGAAGCACGCAACAATATGCAGCATTTAAAGCTTTCAAATTTTGTTTTTGAAGACTAAACCGTAAGCAATTTTTTTTTTTTTTTTTAGTTTAGTTTCTAATTGAAAAGGTAATCCAACTATGCAGAGAGTTATTCTTTAAATAGAATTTTTTGTTAAGAAGTATTTCATTTTTATTTTCTTTACCGTGTTTCTTGTATTCAGAAAAGTCATATTATTTTTAATGTTTTGTACTTTTTTTTCTTTCTTTTTTGCAGTTTATGAATTAATTTTAATGAGTTCAGTTCTATTTTAGTCAACATTTAACATACATAGCGAATATATTTTTAATATCATTTTTATATATAGGAAATCCTCTAAAATATATTTTGTTTATAGTGTACTAGCGATTATTAAATTAAAATTGCTTAATATTAGATCTAAACGAAATTATTTTATATAGATTTAATAAAAGTGAATAAAACAAATCGCAAAAGACCCGTTTTTAATATTTATAAAACCTAGTAGGTTATCTGTCCTGTCTCATCATCTCCGTGTAGTGGATTGCAGAGAAATTTATTTGTTACTTCTAAGATTTCCAATGGGTTAGCTCTAGCTGAAACTTTAATGCAAGTAAGACCGCTCTAGTCAGGCAGTACCTGCCATTAGAGACCCTATACAACTTTGCTTAATTAATAATGCGAAAAAAATCACACATTACGTTTATGTAAATGATTTTCGTGATAACTCTCATTACTCAAACGTCAACGAGGTCTAAATTTAGTAAACTTAATTTACTTGTCAAGTATTTTATTATTTTCCAGTTACTCTTACTAAAAAATAGATCTATTTGGTCCAAATTTCCTAAGGTTGATTTGCTAAGGATAAAATTCTCATAAAATATTCAAAATTATACCTTTTTGCCATAGAAACTTTTTTTTATGCCTTATATGCCTTATGTGGGAATCCAAAAATGGACCTACGTAGGTCAAATTCAGTAATATTAATTTTTCTTATCAAATAAACAAACTGTTCAGTCTTAAGTTGATATCTGCTATGATTTTTCACTCAGCTTTCTAGATGTTTTCCCATGGTGGGGTTTTTTCATCCGAAGTCGGTTTATAGCTGATTCAAAATCGAGTAAACTCGAGCGTAACTTAACTATGTTACTCGACAGCAATTTTATGATCGAAACATTTTTCGGCTGTCTAGTTTACATGATACCGCAAGCTATAGTACGATTTCAAGTCTTGAGTTAAGCTTTAAATGACGAGGAAAGATCTTACCATTGTCTAGCGTGTACTAAGCCACGAGTCCTAGACGTATGGGTCTAACTGGTGTGTAGCCATATGCTGCCAAAAGTCTGACCTTAGACTTTTTAAATAAGTCAGGTACCACGGGGGTTAGGTTGGCCAGAGGTTCCCCGCTGCGGGGAATTTGCTGGCTGCAGTTTTCGCTGTAGCAGAATCCCCGTAGTGTGGGTCCTCTGCCTGACTGTTGGGACGGCCCTTAGAGAACTTGCCCTTGATCTGGAACTGCAGGGAGCCTCCCTGCTCCCTGTGGGGCATGAGTGACGTATTCTCACTCCGTGTGCCAGCGGGCGCCGCTGGGTTAAGCCTTACAGGCAGGCATCTGCGCAAAACCCCCTGAAACACTTCTGTCTAGCATATACGTCAAGTAACTAAAAATTTAATTAATAATTTCTATTCATACACGGTAGGATGTAAAAATAGTCGTGGGTGGTCCAAATTTGATACAGTGACCTTTTTTATCTTAAATTTCTATTAAGGATTAATTTTCATGAAAATCAGTGTGCAACAAAGTGCCCAAGATACTTCAAGAAGGGTGTTAAAGTGTTTAAGCTATTAAAAAAAAAGGAAAAAGGAGAAAAGAAAAAATTAATCAAAATCATTTATGAAGAAATTATTGAGTAATTCTCAAAGCCTAAGCCAAAGTATCTCTCGTTGAGCACATTTACTATGATGTACTATGTATGCATTACGTACTATGTATAGATGTACTATGAGTACTGTCTGTTTCGTTCGCAAAAATTTGTTTCCCAATAAATCGCTCTATGGGAAATTGTGCCTGAATATGTCCATTTCCATGCGTGCAATTCCCAAAAGCTTCATCGACAAAACTATTTACGACGGACACATATTACGCACGCAAATAAGTTAATACAACTTGCTGGTCGAAGCCACAAATGTTAGTAATTTTCAGCAGTTACAGTTGGTAAGGTATTTAAAAAAACATTAAATGCTTGTTTTGAAAGTAGAACAAAGTAATTGTTAGAATAAAAAAAAAAAACCTATAACCTATAATTAATACCTAAAGGAAATTGTAGTTACTTTGAAAATTATTAAATAGTGACAGAGTTACACCAAGTTGACTTTCGATGGATTTAAATGCAATGAAAAAGTTAGTTTATTAAGTGTGTTAACGGTATAAGGAGCGAGAACAGTTATAAGCACTGAACCAGTGAACAACGACAGGAGACCAGTGACCGATTTTTGTATTGTAAGCTTGTCGTTTAACTTGCAATTTATACTTAAACAATATATAACCGAGTGCCAACAACAACAACAACAACAACAACAGCAGCAACAACGTGTACTTGTAGTTACATTAAGGAGAAGATGTTAAAACAAAAAAAAAAAAATAAAAAAATAAATAAATAAATAAATAAATAAAAAGAAATAATAATAATAATAACAACAAATACGCATGTTATCGGTTGTCCTACATATATATACAACAGGATGTACGAACCTATGAGTGCGTTTGTGGAAAATGATGTAACCATTGTGTAAAACGAGCTGAAATAAAGTGTATGTATGTATGTATGTATGTATGTATGTTTGTATTTATGTATGCATATATGTCCATATAAGCTCGCTGGTCATATCCAAGTACATGCATGTACATCCTGTGTGCGTTCATTCATATCCGCTGTAATTTTCTTCTTTTTTTCTTTTTTTTTGTTGTTTTTATTTGATAGACGCGCTATTGTGTATAGCATTTGTTTTTTTGTTTTTTTTTGTTTTTTCGTTTTTTTCACTTTACTTTTAACTCCCGGAACCTATATGGTGGATATTAAAACCACTTCGTCTGCTGTATGGTGGATAAAGTATCCTCAACAACAAGCGGAACATACACAATCAAGGGCCATCAGGTTGTGCCAGGATATGACAGATTTATTTTCCAATATATCCCTGCACGGCTACAACAAACTTTTCGACAGTGAATTGTTATTATATGAAAAGTAAGTAAAACAAAAACCTGCACATGAGTACAACTAAATTACAACAATAACAACAACAACAAGAAGAAGTAGAGCATACTGTGTGTGTGTGTGTGTGTGTGGTTAGAACGCTACGCAACAGACTCTTTGCTGCGAATGAAGAGTAGTCGGTTTAATTTTTGTTTTTTGTTTTTGTTGTATTCTTGCATTTTGCAGATTAATTTGGTTATGCCTGCATATTACAACTTTTGTGGTAATGATAATAATTCTGTCATTCACTTGGGATTATTTTGTTGCTCAGTATTTTGCCATTAATTTGCATGATCCCCTATATCCAGTGGAGAAAATTGCATTTCCGGCCATTTCCATATGTTCCAATAATCGCATTTCATATCAAGCCGCCGAAAATTACGCCATTGAACTGTAAGCTAAGTATTCCTATGTGTCAGCAAAAAAAAAAAAAAAAAAAAAAAAAAATCAATTTTTTTTTAATTTATTGTCGCTTAAATAAATAAGAAAAATACATTAGAACATATTATGAACATGTTCGCGATAACCCAGCACACACTTTTTGTTCTATTCCAAGAATGTAAGAGTCACCTTTTAGTCTCCTTTTAATATTTTTATAATATGGATAGTTCCACGAGAGACGAGAGAAGGAATGACAATGAAAATATTTGTAAAAGCGAACGCAGCACTGGTGAGATGTGGAGGCGTATACTAGTGTCAACAACCAAACATGACTTTCTAATGTTAGCTAATAGAGTAACTTGACGGTCAATTTTATTAAGGTCTAGACAAAGAACTTTGTGTTCACACTGTGCCCTTTTTCTTATATGGCTCGATGAATCATCTCTTTTTCGCCCGCTAAATATTCAAAAAGAAGAAGTAACTTATAAATGATGGAGGACTCGACTTAGCTTGGAAGGACGATCTTTAGATATGATTTGTTGCTCTTTAGTACTATTGCCAAGCTAAGATCCATTCGATGCATAGAAGATGCAAAGAAGTTGCATTACTTTTCTAAAACGCACCAACGAGGAGTATATTGATTTTGCGAAATAGTTTTCTGGGGAGCAAGGAGCAAGGAGACTTTTTTGAACGCCATAAAGTATTTATATATTTGAGCAGCATACAGTTCTCAATCGATTTAAGCATGTCCGTCTGTCCCGTCTATGTAATGTCTATGATAACCATTCTCCTAACCGCAAATATGAAACTATTGATGTCATATTTTACAGAAAGCGAGAGATTTTTGAGCAAAGCTAGGCAATGAGCGTAATCGCTTAAAGGACATGCCCACAATGCAATTTAAGTTGACCGCACCTTTTTTTTCAAAAATCGCAAAAGCAGGTCTTTTTTGCGTTATCCTATAGTAAGTACTCATAAAAATGTGTTGTCCATATGGGTGACCCTACTCAGTGTCGGAAGAAAAATGCGATTAGTATAAAAGAAAAATGTATGTATCAAGTGAGGACTTTACTTTTTGATCAAGATAAAGTTCTCCATCCAGCCTAGGAGTCACCTTACGTTCACGTAACGTTCACGTTTAGACAGTGCAGCACAGCTTATATGAGAGCAAATGAAAAGAAAAAATGAACCGAGTCGAGGAAATCAATATATTATTATTATTCTTATTATTATTAATTTCGCCAGAGAAATAAATTCTAAGACTAAACTTTTCAAGCATTAGCATCTAAGGTTATAGGCTTTTATTAAAAAGTCTACCGCACTTGACACTCGAACCCAGGACCATTAAGTTGCTAGTCGAGATTCATCGCCTTCGGCCACTCAGGCGGATAAATATATTATTTATGTCCTTCTAAAGGATTCAATAATTTTTGGATTATATGAACTCGTTCTAATCGTTCTATGTGAAGGGCTTTCGTCGGTATTTATGGAAAAAATTTTTTTTCTAAGCCTCTTATAAGTTTTCATTTGCTTTCATCATACATAGAGAGCTTAAAGCTAACAATTTTATTTGCTTGGTTGCAGTTCTCAAAAAGATGTTTATAATAACAGCAAGGAATACTTTATGGGACGTATTGCTCACTTTAGTAGTTTATATTCGAAATATGGACGTATAAATAATATCGAGGAACTTTCCAATTTTCAAATGTTTTTGGATAACTACGGCATATGGGACAACGATACATTTTACAATGTGCTGAGGACGATGCAGCTGCTAACACCGAAATGTGAAGAGTTTTTAGTAAAGTGCTGGTTGGATGGTAAAGAAATTGATTGCTTTCATAAAAATCATTTTCAAACCGGTTTAACTGCCTATGGTCCGTGTTGTATATTCAACACAGCAAATGTGTAAGTATTGTTTCTTCAAACTGTTTGGATAAATATTTCAAAGAAATTATTATTATTATTATTATTATTATTATTTTTTTTTTTTTTCAAGCTATCGTCAGCGTTCACATGGTCAACGTTTTGGTCGATCTGATGCCGGTTTAACTGTTATCTTAAATAGTTCTCAAGTCAACGATGTCGTATCCTTATTAAATATGGATGCCTATGTGGTTATTATACATAAAGCTAGTAATTTTCCCGATATTGCTTCCGGTGAAGCAATTGAAGTATTCCCGATGCATAATGAGGAGACATTTGTTGCGATTAAAGCGCGCGTCATGAATACCAGTGAAAAGTTGCGTATATTTTCTTCTGTTTATGTAAATAATTGAAATTTTGTTTTTTTTGTTTTTTTTTTCATGTTCATGAAAATGTTTTCATTTCGTCCTTTCTATTGCTTGTGCTTATATATAGCGTAAATGTCTATTCAATGATGAAACACCGAAAAAGGATTTACTGTTACATCACAGTTACAGTTTTGCTAATTGTATAACCAGATGTCGTATACGGAGCATTAAAGCTTTGTGCAATTGTGTACCATTTTATACGCCTTTAGAATATTTCGGCAATAAAGACGGGGTGGTTTATTGTACTTTAAAACATGTCGCGTGTATGGATCGCTATAATTGTATGTATGCTATTTAATTATGCTTAGTTAATCTCTTAACTTACCCTCGAGTAAATTAATGAAAATTTTTAAATGTTAAAGTCAGTTAAGTCAAATCTTTTAATATCGCTTGATAATACCTCGAAACATCTTTGATTCTTTCTCTAATGGGAAATTTTTTAAAATGGATTTAAGAAATTTCATACCCATTTTGTCTTCCGAGTATAATTACCAATATTTAAATTTGTCAATATTTTAGTATAGCACTACGTATCCGCTAGTGAGAGAAACGCAAAGGGGTGATTGTTATTAGATCAAGTACTTTGCAAGATCAAGTACAGGCAAGAGAATTCAACGTACACAATAGATGCGATGAAAAGGCTACCTTTCGTATCCGAAAGGAGAAGCCGATTGAGACCTAGCAACATTGGTAATATCGCCCATCCACAAATTTCCGATATTCGCGAGCAGGCGAACACTTTAAGGTCTTTAAAGGACGTGAAGTCCTTACTGACTCTCCTGATGATGATTGGATGAATATGCTTGTGCACAATTTCCTCAAAGTCGCAAAGATGGAAAAATAGAAAATCGGAAGTGGGCAAATATTCGAATTCCACAGATCAAATTTAAAAATTCAATTATTACAACGGTCTACTTATATGCGTTTAATATGCTTACTAATTTGTATTTTCGTACCAGTTGTCAACTGCTGCCAACGTGGACTAAGACATGGATTGAAAATTTTTTATATTTTTTTTTTTTTTCAAAAATCTTTTTTATTTAAACTTATGTTAGGACTGTTTGGGGACTTGTGTCGTAGCGAAGAAGGCGCTGATTGAACGCACATTTTATATGAGATACGAATCAAGTCGTAGCCATTTGGATAGATAATAAGTACCAGTTTTTAGTTAAACCCCTCCGAATTTGGCATGGACTCGCTTGGTCGCGATACACGGATTCCTTAATCAGACACAGAGTATATTTTGTGGGAACAGATTGCAAAATGTTACAAGAACGTATCCTCGAGATCCTGATGCAACATTAAGTTGGGTATTCCAACCGAAGTCGTTAGATTCTAGTGCAATGGAATATGAGAAAAAATGGAATTAAGGTGGGGCTTCTTCTACAATTCCATTCGCTTTTCGCACATCGTTATGAACTAACTGCGCTTTTGCGAACTTCCTCAGTGCGGTGTCTGTTTACTAGGGCTCTCGAAGTTTATTGTCAATACTCCATTCACGTATTCTCTCTGTCACCCGGCAGAAGTCTTGTCTGCTTCAATGCTCGTCCAAGAAGAAGCTAGAATATCCATTAAATGAAGCTTTCAGTCGAATAATTCGCTCTTTTGACGTCAAAAAAGAAAAGAGAAGATGCATTTGCGGATTGCCACGTGCACACATTATATTTTACGAAAAGTGTTGAAAAAGTTATCCTCCTATTCCCGGCTACTTGTCTTCGAATTTGTTAATATGTATATATACAGATTTTTTTTTTTTTTTGATAAACAGATCAAGAAAATTGTAAAAAATTATTAAAAATATTAGCATAAAAATCTTCTTAATCGAGGAGGAGAAGTTTTTGCTTGCAAAGGAAGAATTTGGCCCGCAAAGCTATTAATTGGACGATTCTGAATTTATATACGACTACTATTAAAATTCGTTACATTTATTTGCTTATATATATGCAAATCGATGGTAATCATGCCATCGTATAAATATCTTTTTTTTTTTTTTTTGCTTTTTACCCGTTTCTTTATGCTCTTTATGCTATACATGTTTAGAATTTCTTATTATTATTGAAATAATTTTCCAGTTAAATGGCGTAATGGCGTTCTTACACAAACTGTCACTAATGTGCCAGGTTTAGAAAGTGAGGCAGAAGAAGCTTTATATTGTCCTCAGTGTATGCCGTCATGTAATGATATTCAATATCAAGTCTCAATGATGTCATTGCCAACGGATCGCTTTTGGTTACCAGAAAATTCACAGTAAGCTAACGAATAAATAATAATTTTAATTTTCCAACACATCTTTTACTTACTTACTTACTTACTTCCTTACTTATTAACATACATTTGTATCCTTCGTGTATTCTCTCGGCCATAAAAAGATATGATTATAATCTGGATATTAATGGTATGTCGGTGCTGCATGTTTATTTTGGTAAATCTACTGCTTTGTATTATAGACGAGTTCTTCGAAATACTTGGGTGGAGGCATTTAGTAAGTTTGAATAATTCATTTATTATATTAATAATAATAAAATTTAATTATTATATTTAATTTTTTTTTTTTTTTTTTTTGTTTTCTGTTTTTTGTTTTATAGGTACCGTCGGCAATATACTCTCTATAGTTATGGGCGTTTCGTTGGTGGCAATCTTTGAATTATCATTTTTTCTTATCAAATATTTAATTATTGCCTTTAAATTGTTTATTAAACAAAATCGTAAGCAAAATATTAATAAGGAAAAGTTATATATATATCCGTAAAACTATTTGAAAATGTCTAATTGAAATCCTAAGTAAAGATAAGGATACAAAGTTTGGTTTCGGTTTTAAGCTTATGTTTATCTATTTTTGCCAGATAGGGGTAATAAGTTTTGCAGAAAACGTTTATCGCAACAAAATGTTTGTTTTTCAACAAAAAAAAAAAAAAAATGAATAAATAAATAAATAAATAAAAATGAAATACGACAATTGAGCAAAATTAAAAGTTTACTGAGAGTAAAAGTTATTTGGTTGTTATCGTATCAGTAGGTATCAGAAAGTAATGTTCACCCCAAAATTATATATCTTTTCTCGAAGGAGCATAGAACATAACCTAACTTAACTACAACTTATAGCAAATAGTGAATGGCTTAAGACTAAATAACAGCTACACAACCATAGTTCCCACTTTTCGTAAACCAGAAGCCGTTGCATGTTTATCAGGATATGATCCCGCGCGCAAGAACTTTCAATATCTCTACCAAATTTGCAATCGATAACATCGTTTCACGAATCAAAGGACAGATGGACATGTTTAAATCGATTCAGTATTTGAGATCGATCAAGAATATATACACTTTTTTGGACCACTGAGGCTTCTCTCTGCGCGTTGCAAACGTTTTGACAAAATCCTCATACAATTCTCATACTTCGATGGTGGGTATGACCATAAACGAGCAAAATCACTATAGTGGGCCACGAATTCTTCCCATTAAATACCTTGTATCACTTCGCTTAATACATTTACTGATGTAACGGCTTTTCGCAATAAGGCGTTGCACGGGAGATGGTTGAAACGGTGATTGGATCGGAGCTCAATCTCAATAGCTTTCGATGTAGAGCCAATATCATTGTACCAAATTTTACCAAAAAAATATCTCAAAAATTGTGTTTGAAACGCAAGAGAAAAAGAAAAGAAAAGAAGAATTTTTGTAGAAACCCTTCACTGGTCGGTCATCTTTACTAGAGTAATGGGAGATTTTCATCAGAATGTTTGAAGGCAAAGTTAAAGTTTAATAAAAGTTCCATGGAATTTAATCGAAAGCTTTCAGACTTCGAAGATGGAAGAATTTCAGAGACACTTAGTGTTTAGTGTTTTCCGTAGTGCATTCCTATACTCCAAGTGGTTTAAGAACTTAGACGATAACATCCAAACATTAACCAGAATGCGTTGCAGTCGGAATTTCTCATCGAAATGCAAAAGCTATGTTAAGTTTGTTAAGTCTACGCAAGAAATCCCATTGTAGGATCCGGTGATCACGATATGAATTTTTTCGTAGTTTCCCTGAACGATTGAATAGTTTTTGCAGTGTGTCTAAAAAGTTTCTTATGTAAGGATCAGAGGAAAATCGACTGTAGACTTTCTGCTGCTTCCTTTGTTTAGAATGTCTCATGTTTATTGAGATCGGATATTGTCTGGTAAGAGGTGATGAAAAACTCTTCTCTTATAATATATCAAGGAAAATAACTATTGGATCAGATGCGAAACTCGAGCTTTCAATGTCCATAATTAATACTTGAATGTGTCTTTTGTCTTACAAGGCCGCTGTACAAGAGTTTCGTCATGCATCTAATTAAGCGCTGGATATTCTTCCCGAATTGATTATCACGGAAAAAGTTATCTTTTCAGAAGATCAAAACATTCGTATTTACCTCAATTAATAGAGTGCATATGGAAAACATATAGTAAAAATTTTCTTTTATTCACTCTGTAATCACTGTAATTACGCACTGACAGACTTCATATTGCCACAATCAAATTGATAGAATTTTTGAAAAGAATATTCAAATAATTGACAAAAGGAAAATATAATAAAAAAAAAGAGAAAAAAAAGCGAAAAAAAAAAACATGAATTCCGAGGGAAATGGAGATCCTTATCTAGAAAGGTACTTTGTGGGTCATACAAAACCGGTAACCCAAGTACGGTTCAGTCCGGACGACAGCACAATTGCTACCAGTTCGGCAGATTCTACTGTCGTTTTATGGGATATAAAGCAACCCATCCGTTGTCTTTGCTTCACGGAACATGCGGACAGTGTGAACGGCATTAGCTGGTCTCCGAATTCGAATTTCATTGCCTCTTGTTCTCAAGACGGCATTGTTAACATTTGGGAGCCTAAAGAAAATTGTATTTGCCAACAATTTTTACTCAATGACCAACCCGTACGTTCGGTCGACTTTCATCCTATCGATCCTGCCACTGTGGTAACGGCCTCGGACGATAAATCAGTGAAACTATGGCACGTCGATCAAAAAAAATGCATCACTTCTTTCGCTAGCTATGAAGGTTTGGTAAGCTCGGCTAAATTTAGTCCTAACGGTCAGTTGGTTGCATCTTGCGGCGATGATAAGTCATTGCGTATATTTGATATAAAATCGGGCGAATGCGTTTGGTGTCTGACAGAAGAGCGCGGTATGGGGCGACAATTGGCTTGGCATCCAAACGGTAATATCGTGGCTGTGGCTTTAAGTTGCTGCCAGGTAAACGTATTCGATTTGGTTGCTCAAGAGCTCGTTCAGCTCTATCAAGTGCATAGCGAGCCCGTTAATGATTTGGCTTTTCATCCTAGCGGCAATTTTTTGCTTACTGGAAGTGATGATGCAACAGTAAAAATTTTGGATTTGTTAAAGGGCAAGCCTATATACACGCTTACAGGTCACATTGGTGGAGTTACTGCAGTGGCTTTCAATAATGACGGTTCGCGTTTCGCTTCTGCTGGTTGCGATAGACAACTGATTGTTTGGAAAATTCAAACACCTTTTGATGTCATTATAAAGCAAGAGCAATCATCGGCCGAGCTTGATCTATCCGATTCTTATGACGAAGATGTCGGTTTTAAAGGCATTTTCTAAAGCTGATTAATGAGTGGATGTTTATAAAGATCACAATACAATATATGAAATACAACTAGATATTCAACGCCGAATTTGCCGCGCATCAGTTTTATTTCAACTTTCAATGCAATTGCTACGTAGGGTATCTTGATAATCGCTGCATTTCTATTTATATTTTTGTGTTGATCATCACATATATGTAGATGCAATGAAATAAAAAATTGCTTGAAAAAAACATCGAGAAGCATATGTGAAAACTAATTTTAATAGATACAATAATTGTGGAGTAAAAAACATTAATATAATCGAAGCGCACTATCACTATGTATAGTATTTTGTCATTTGTCGTACGTCTGTAAATATCACCACCAACGCATTAATGAGAATTTGCAATTCACTCGAAGAGGTGTACAGTTCTCTTCATTATAATTTTAGTTGCAATGACTTTGTAATTAAATTGATCAAAATTTAAATATATTTACTTCTCATTTATGATATAACTAACTATATCGCGGCGTAATAGATTTACTTCTCGTATCTTTACATCCATTAGTTAATTAACTATAAATGTCAACGGCAGCAAGGAAATGAACTCTTAAAGGCGTAAGTTACCGAAAGATACCACGAAATGAGAAGATTAATATCACTCAGATTAAAAGTATGTATATATGTATATGTACGCATATACAAACATACAAATACCATCATAAAAACGTACTCATTTAGTACCTGCACGTAAATAAATAAATCTTTCTCTCTCTCTCTCTCTCTCTCTCTCTATATATATATATATGTATATGTATAAATATATCCTAAAAAGGTTAACGGAAAATGAATATTCGTGAAATTATGTAAAATGTTGCATAACATAAAATGTAATATTAAAAAAATGGAATTTTCGTAAATATCAAACGTGACTGTACGTAGTTCTTTGTACTTGTGCATAAGCTCGGAATTGCGAACATTTTTGATGCAAATTACGGCAAAATATTCTATCAAAAACTTACTGCAAATTAGAGAAACATTTGTTTATGTATGTAATACACTTAAAAATGGTCTACTCATCTTAGAAAGGAACATAGGTATATTTTTAGCAAACTAGGGAAGCACTTAATATAACAAAATTTAGAAAGGGTCTACTCATTTTAGAAAGGAACGTGGGTATGCTTTTTTACGCCTTAGATGACTAAAACAATCATATTTGCGTTTTCTTTTCAATATTTTCTCTATCAAGCGGACAGACACCTTTGTAAAAGTTGATTAAAGATTCTCTTAGGAACGAAAAAGATTTGCTCAGGTTCAGCTAGTTGAAGGAATTTTTTCTGCATCATAGTGTCTTTGTTCTGGTGATCTATCTACTTCCACTCTTTCAAATCTTCTTTCCAATCATCTTGACATTTCTAAAAGTTTTAAAATTTTTTAAAGTTTATTCTCTTTTTCTTCTGGTCAAGTGGACGATCGGTTAACGACAACTCGGAAGAAAAATAGCAAAAAGTGCACGAAGGAGAAACTATGACTTGCGCTATAAGGAACAATTCTCTACAGCCGGGGAAAATTCTTCAAAATTGGTGAGGTGCTTTTTCCAAAAATATTTCTTTAATCTTCGGGCCCCTTAGGAGATTAACCATTATCAGATCTCTGCGGAACTGTTAGCTGTTATACAGACCTGGGCAATGATGATACGATTAGTTGAAAGTTCGCCTTATAAGTTGTTTACGTTATTTATTCTGTACTTTATTAAGTAAATGGATGACTTTTATTATATTTCCATTCATTACACTTAACTTGTGGCTATTAAAGTTGCTAAGCAATATACGACGGAATCCGTTAATTAATCCTCCGTCTGTCTCGGTTAATGCTTTGCACGAGAGAGAGAGAGAGAGAGAGAGAGAGAGAGAGAGAGAGAGAGAGAG
>NW_023998439.1:737502-749954 GCF_014805625.2 Glossina fuscipes
GAGAGAGAGAGAGAGAGAGAGAGAGAGAGAGAGAGAGAGAGAGAGAGAGGGAGCTGGAATCTTCAACTCACTTTTTCTTTCTTTCGAAACAGGCAGTTCAAACTTTGCCACTGATATCGAGTAGGATTGCCACATCCTGCATCCTATTTTTATTGCCTTACGCAATAGACCTAATAGGCAAAAAAAAAAAAAAAAAAAAACATTACATACCCTTTCTGACTGATATAGTACGTGGAAGACCAAAATGAGATACCATCGTCCTCTTCAATATCAATTTGTAATCAATCAAGTCTGTAAGTAAAATTTTTTGAGGTTAGCTTTTTGATATCTTGCCTTTAGTTTGGGTTCACTACATCCTCTGAGTGCTGAATAATACTTTTTCGCATTGCATGAGCATTAACACAGATCGATCAAGTTCAAACCTCAGTCGAGAATATGTGTTCAAGCATTCAGTCGAGAATATGTATCATAAGCTCTAACTTTTTACCTCAGTGGCATTCCACAGCCCGGGAATCGATCGGACTTACTAAGCGTAAGGAATATAAGTAAGAAAATATATTTTTTATAAAATCTCACGAAAGGAAAGACAAGCTGAAAACGAGCAGAAAATGAGCAAAATTCGATCTTCAGTTTGCGAATTTCTACAAGAAAATGACTGAAATATGCGAGAGATGAAAAGTGAGAAACTACTTTTTAATAGTGTGGGCAGCAAAAATATCACTTGAGTGTGAAAATAAGTTGATCGTATCGTATTAACCATTGGCGATTGAAAAATTTCCGTGGCGGGATACTAAACAAAAAAGAAAAAACGGTTACAGGCTTCTTAAAGGAATTCTAAGCAATATGCACACTTTCTATGTGCAACTTGGTGCAAGTTGCTGCATGATCATTAATGATATCAGGTCGACTTGGATATGGAAGACTTGCAAGCGCCGCTACTGTGCCAGCACAGGTTCTCGAAAGATTGAAATGACTATTACACATCGCACACACACACACACACACACACATCTTAAAACATTTGAAAGCAGCTTACAATATAACAAACATGTTTTAAGATGTTTAACAATATCACATATATATATATTTACATATATATGTGTATTCAATTTTCGCATGCATATATATGTATGTATGCGTTTTTCGTACATTTACATTTATCTTATCATGCAATAATGCAGTCATCGTTTTCACTCAGTCAGTCAGTCAGTTCGTTAATTAGTTTTACTACTAACTTATCATTATGGTTGACTGATTTCATGTGATATAAAAACCATACATAGCTATATGTTATGCATATATGCATTATACATGTGGTTGATGCAAAGTGAAGATGTTTTATTTTCTCTTCTACATCGAAAACACATCAATCTAAGATTATTATTTCATCATATTACGTAAATGTGTGGATAGCTACAGCGGGAAGTGAAATGAATTTTATTTCATCATATTTGTAAACTTAAAAAAAAAAAAAAAAGAGTTATGCAATCCCGAAAGAGCTTTCTTTCTTCCTTTCTTCATACATTTTTACTTTTCAGTCTATGTTTTTTTTTTTGTTTATTTTTGGCGAAAGAATGCCGTCTTCTATATATTTGTTAATTAGAGCATAATCTCCGGTTTATGAAATTGCAATTTTTTTTTTTTTTTTTCCTGCTTGTTTGCTGAACTGAGCGAAGAAATTCATAAAGATATGAATGTAAGCAGAAATTGAATTTTCATAATTTAATTAAAATAAACTACCATAAACTTACGCATATATATATATATATATATATATACATGCTCACATATACATATACATATAACAGGTCTATGGAGTATTAAAAATTTGCAACCTTCAAGAGATAAAAATTCATGCATTCATATCATTCATCCGAATCTATGCCTATGTGCAGAGGAAGTACGAAATGAATGGCGTTGTTTCTAGAGCATGATATTAAGTTCAATACTTTTTAGACTATTTATTATTAAACAAATTATTCGCGTAGATTTCTTTGTGCATATTGAAATAAGAAATGTAATTTTTGTTAAGCAACAAACAGAAAAGATATTATTCTTCGGCTTGAACCGAATCCTTTGCACCCTTATCTCTAAAAAGCTTAGTTTAGTTCTCCGTGTAGATCTGAACCGAGAACTAGCATATAATTGGAGAAATTGAAAGATAAACGCAACTTTTCAAAATAGCGCTTTGTAACGGCGGTGCCTATCGACTTCGAGGTCATCTAAATGACCTGCAGCAATGACGCACACGTTACTTACAACGCAATAATTCAGGTTCTAATAGAGCTTCCGAGCTGCACGTATCTTTCGAGCGCAGACAGTTCATTTACATTAGAACGCATCTTGTAGACTGCATAACTTTCAAAAATAAATCCATCACTAGCCATCGACTAACTTTTTCCGATTTTCTGATGATAGATGACTTTTCCCTCTTGCCAAGACGTATAAGAAAGGATGAATCTCTCTCCTTGGATGAATCTTAAGTCAATGGTTGCCCAAGATGATAACAGAACGGGAAATCCATATTTGCTAGCAGCGTCTGTTTTTTTTTAGTACTTTTACTGTCTCGTGGAGCCCGCTATTAATTGTAAGCTTGTTTGGAAGCCGAACGAATCCATTTTCATACCTATTATTTGATTGGTCTTTGTGCGTAGGAGCTACCCTTTTGTGCGGACAAATACTTAATTTATTTATTCATATTCTTATCTTGATTCGCGCCACATGTTCGCTCTTGTCTCGACGTTATTCAAAGATCGCTATGAGCACATTTTATGGAAAATTCCATTAAGCTGAACGTTTCATGACACATTTGGGTCGTGCGCCATGCATTCAAATAACAAATTATGATTTCATTGTATTTGTTTATATGCAGTTAAGCATCCAGTTTTCATAAAACTCCTGGAGTAAAAATCATATAAAAATATATTTGAGGTTGAGTCGCTGTTTAAGGTCGTCTTTGGCAAACCCAAAGCGCAAATCCTTTTAGTTGAACACAAATAAAGTCATTATGTCGTAGTAAAGCTTTTCGTTTTTCTTGTCTTGTGTTTGTTTCTCGCCTTCGCCTGCCATAAAATTTTCGAAATTCTCTACGGCGCGAAGCTTCAAAGTGATGTCTATTTTATTGTGAGGATGTCCTTAAAAGAGGTCTATGGGGATTGCACTACAAATGAGTTTTCTATTTGAAGCTTTTTCCACCTTGAAAGTTTCTGATAGGGATGGACAGACAAACGTGACTCAATCGATTTAGAACATAACATAGATTATAATTAGAAGCTTTGCTGGCTCTTTATAGTCCACTTTTTGGTTTTGATAGAACTATTGGACTTTTATTCTTCGTAGGTAAAAATGTTTTTTAAAAATAAGAGGCAGCATGTAAATGTTCGATTATATAACATTTAAACGTTTACACAGCCGATATTAGTTATAAATAATTTTGATGCCGTACACTCTGATTTTGGTAGAGCTTTCGACCTAGTTAGCCATAAATTATTATCCTTCAAGCTCCAAGCGCCTTGACGACACATACATTACAAAAACGATTTATATAAGTTTGGTGGGACCAAGACTTGGATATACATCTGGTGCGTGGTCTCCTTTTAATAGGCGTTATGTAGATTCAATCCTACCTCGTGCCAGATATTAATCGAAAATCTAGATAAGAATATCAGCGTAATGCGGTGGAGTCAATATGCTACTTGACATCTCCATTATAAACAAAATACTTTGCAAGATTTGTATATTAGTGTCAGCGTCTGGGTATCAAAGAGTCGCCTTCAGAGTAATAACGAGATATCTTTCTACGTGGTTTAGCTTTTTATAAGTACAGAGACGGTTCTTTGTTGAAATTACTTATATATTTTCAAACTTTTTTATTATATATATAGTGAGTTTTGAGTATATATAGTGAAGAGAAGTTGTTTATTACTCATATTAATTGTGTCTTCTCGATTAATGACGGCGAAGAATGTGAGTATCATGGCGTATACTTATTGTGATATAAGTAAAAGAACAATGACGAAATCTGAATGCACTGTCGCTTCCAAATTTGAAATATTTGTTATACGTAGCATAATTTTCTTAGATTTCGATCGCGGCATCAATGGGTGAATTGCTTGGCATATGTCTCCATAACCATTTCACAAAGCTGTATTAAACGGAGAAGTTGGACGTAAAATGTAGAAAGGCTCGACTTTTTCAGCTATGAACCAAGTGATGGCAGCAGAGGCACTTTGAACAGTATCTGAAGTATTCTCATGACTCGCGATGTAAATGAATTCGTCTAAGTTCAGAAACTCAAAGATATGCTTGAAAACTGGTTTTACAGATTATGTTAGGCGCAGTGTTCATTGTCTGAAGGACAGGATAAGTGAAACAGATCCCAACTATCATATATTCCCGATTCCGAGAGAGAAATTGCTTAATGTATGAAGCATGGCTATGCGGACGATTTATTGTTTTCAAAATGTTGCTAAGGTTTAGTAGAACTAAGCACCTAATGTTGTGGAGCGGAAGAAAAGAAAAGTTTACTTTAGAATTTAGGTAGAGTTTTGTTGATTTTATTATGATTTCACTTGAGGTAGGTTAAAAATATTCTTCCATACAAAATTCACAAAGATTACAATTTTGATTTGATTTACGTAATGCATAGATTATGCATATATTCCTGTGGTGTATCCTCTGCGTGTTGGATAGAGCGGCGTTTGTTTCTTCTTCGCCTTGTAAACCTTTGGAAAATTCTTTATATTCTCATTCCTTGCGCGCATTCACACACATACCTATATATATATACATCGTTAGAAGCAAGCAAAACTCGGCTGTCCAGTCCTGCAAGCATCTCTCGATTATCCAGCCCGCTGCCCACAATCTGACATGGTTTGGTTATGAAGGTCATTTAACGTTGAAGTTAAATATAACTTTTAACCCCCTTCACAAGCTACCAAAAAAAAAACTGGAATATGCTTAATTCTTGAGAAAGCTTTTTTAGAATGCAACATTGTACCCTTCAACATCTAGATGCTTACACACAGCATGTAACACTCAGAAGTTTATGTTATTTATGTTTTATTTGTTTTTCAGAATCATTTTGTCGATTGATTTTCCTTCGATCTTCGTTCCTATCTTAAGATTTAATTTAATAAAGAGGTAGTTTTAGCAAAGACATAAACCAATATATGTATATTTACTTATGACAGTAGAGTAAAAAAGAGAAAAAGTCAATGCAAGAGAAAAGTACATGTACTTTGACCCAATTAAAATATATATATATATATATATATATATATATACATACATACATACATACATACATATATATTAATATACATATATATATACATAAGAACTATCCTCGTTTTATTTAATTTATTAAGCACATCATGGGTACAAAGTGAATTTTAATCTCCGGAATAGCTTTTTGCGACAAGTCAAGTGCACAGGATATCATATAGAATTGTTGTTCAGAGTACTTCTTGTTTAGGAGAATCATGTCAAGGGAATATTTTCAAATATTTTATGTTGCATTTACTATAGATTTTGTATTCTCAAATACTTTGCTTAATTATTTTCTTTTAAAGGGTTTTAAAAACATTTCTAAAGTTTAGCGGCAGCCAGATTGTTTGTGCATCATCACCAGCTTTTAGTTGAAGCGATATATTGCTACCAAGAGAAATGTTATCAGGCTTTCTTTTAAACTTATCGATATAAATTCCAATTTCTGTTGACAATTTTTCCTCAATCTTAACCTTCTTGCTCTCAATGGTTTTTTGTTTAAGGCTAATATAACGCAAATACATTTATTAGTAGGTGAGTCAATTAAATGGCAAGTACTGTGTACCATATCCATATTTATATCATGAACAAATTGTTCATATATCTGCATATATAATAAATATATATATATATAAATATATACATATGTATATATATATATATTAACTGGGTCAAAATACATGTACTTTTCTCTCTCATTCACTTTTTCTCTTTTTTGCTCTACAATCGTATAAAATATCTTTTTAAATAAACATCATAAAATGTATGCTGTTATCAAAATACTATATTAATAAACACAAAATTACATCCTTTTTTTTTTTTTTTTTTTGGTTTGTTATTCACAAAAACCTTTACCTATGTGCGCACACACACACACATACATAAACATTTATGCACAAGTTTCTCCACTTTTTGCCAATATATACATATATACATATGTATATATGTATATGAGAGCATGAAGTCTTTCCGCTTTTTTTTTCCCCTTTTCACTCGTTCACTTATCAGAAATTGTTAATCACAGTTGGATGCAATGTTTTCCTTTTCGTATCGCTTTGTGTATAACACATACGCATACATGCAAATAGTTTCACTGTACAGTTTTTTATTCAATCTTATAAACGTATGTATGCCAGGCATGTGAATATGCATTTTGTTTATTACAGATGTCTATCAGTATTTACAGCAAATATTGCATATGATGTTGTTATGAGGACAAAAATTTAAAGAAAAAGACAAAGAATACGAAGAAGAAGAAGAGAATGAAAGGACAAAACAAAAAAAAAAAAAAAACATGATTCGCTTGAAAAACACAAGTTTGATTGAAATTTACGTTTGATACGAATTTTCAAAACTCACTATGCTAAGAAGGCGTTAAGCCGTAATATGAGTGAGGTTTTCAAATAATCTCAAAACCGGGGCATCGTATATGATTTTGTAATTTATGAAAGGACGAAAACATTCGTGAATAGGACTCTATTTTGATTGTTTTGGTAGACAATACTTATGCGTGACAATCTGCAGAATTTACGCAGACGTAAGTTGGATCTATATAAACTTTCTTGAAATCTTATGCTAAGGTTAAAGATTTAAGATTAAAGTCTTAAAACTAAAATCTTAAAACTAGCATCTAAGGCTATATGGGCTTTTTTGGAAACTCTATCTATCGCACTTGAAATCCAGTGAGTTGTTAGTCGAGACTCTCCATTCACTCACTTAAAGTAGCATATGTGCGGTGTAAATGCATAAATGAATTCAAATCTCGGACATTCATACGTTCTGCTCCTAAGAATTGCCTTCACTTTGTGAAATCCCTGTTGTCTGCACCTGACTACACAATGTGTACTTAATTGTTACTGGAACGTTTTCAAGGCTGGTCTAGTTTTATCTAGTATCTATTCTCTTTAACGTGGACTTCAGGCTTACATTAGATAAACTTATCGGGCATTTCATATGGAGTTTTGTGCGATTTCTCAGTGCATTTCGTTGTTTAGCGAGTAATGACAGCGGAACACATCCCCTGATAATTTCGCCAAACTACTTTGTTAATCTATACAAAAATCTGCATTTCATACGTAGCATCACTAAAACAACTGTGACTTGCAAACTAATATTCAGATTTGGAACTAATTGTACAGATACGTCAAAAGTCATCGTGCATGTGTGCGTCGTCCTATGACCTTATTGTATATTGTATATACCTTATAGCATATTACGATATGCTATTGCAGTTAAAGAGAACGACGCTTACATAAGCTGTTATGGGAAAAATTGGCAAATTGGTCGGACTGAAATACGTTAGTAAGTGCACTCGGATTTTTAGGTTATGTAGTTAGATGGGATGGATGTTTGTTATAATCGAAACAATGTATCTGGCGTAACCTTATCTTTCAAGGATAGAAGGAATGCAAAGATATACGGATATGAGTATACAGGGATATAAGCGTACAAGCAAGCAAGGATGCAACGCTGGAAGACAAAAAATTGGGCAATAAAAAGATAGCGTATTTAAAATGATTTCTTAGATTACAAGAAGAAGAAGAAGAAGAAATCTGAAAGAAATATGTAGCGTATAAAGTTCTGACGCCGATAAATGCTAGTGCTTTAAGACTTTAGTCTTACAGTTTGTTCTCTGGCTAAATTAATAATAATAGTAATAATAGAAAAATCTGATAAACATATCACAGATTACATAAAACATATTAAGCTGTATTTGAAAATCTTTTTGTTTATTCTTCAAATTCTCATAGCGGAGGTGAGAAACTTAAAAGGCAATTAGCTCATATCAAAATCTGAGCAGAGGCCAACAAAGCCTACATTCACAACAAACTGAAGCTTAAGCAGCTCGAGATGCCTAAAAGTTTAAGATCGGCAAGTTCATGGGCAGATCGATAGATCGAGAAACCTTGGAGAGTTGTTCATTCTAAGAGAAGGAAGAAAATCAATCAGAACTTAAGTTTAGTCTTTTTTTCGAAAATTTATTTAGACGTTAGTTAGACATTATTCACTCATCTGCTATGGCTATGATAACAAGTCTGCGATAAAAATTACAAACTATAGGTTTAGTTAAGTTAAATGCTTGAGCTCTTCTCGTGCTCTTTCAGATTATCTAGCATCGACACTTTTCAGGACTATGATAAATAGTCAATATCAATCAATAAACTGTGGAGTTAAAAATTCACTCAGCGCATAACTTACTCACCTCTTAGGACTATGACAAAAATTCTGGGGTAAAAACTATAAACTATAGTTGTAGTTAGGTCACATGCTTTGGCAAAGCTATAACTCTTACAGATTATCTAGCATCGGCACTTTTCCAGAACGACGATAACCAGTCAATGGCAATCAACAAACTGTGGAATTAATTCAAATCAAGCGTTTTGGTAAAACTTTTGCTTTAACTAAAAGGAACAAAGATATATAAGAAGACATAGTAAGGCCGTAGCTAAAACTCGTCCTCTTTCTTGAAAAAAAAAAAAAAAAATCTACCTAAAATTTTTAAAATTGTAAAAGCGATGATAAATCGAACATACCGTTCGTAAGCGATGGTTTTTACAAAAAAAGCAAACGATAGCAACGCTGTAAACTTTGTTTACAATTTTTACGGTAAAGTGACTGTTTTAATTTTCCGTTTTTCACTTTTACATGGATTTCATTAAAAACGTGTAAGAGGATGAAATTTTTGATGACCAAAGAGTGAAAATATTATTGCAATGCTCTGAAAAGTATTTAATAACATTTATTATTGTGTTTCTCAGAGTTTCTTGTAACAACTGTAAAGAAAAGCATTGTAAAACTGTTAAGAGTTATATATGTGAGACTTAATTAAAGAGAAAAAAAAAACGAAAAAAAAAAAAAAAATGTTTTTTTATTTTAATATTTTTTTTTTCGCAATAACTATAATATTTGCTGGTTGTACAGCAAACATTTCGATAATGTTTGGTAACAATTTCATTTATTTCAACCTACATTGCTTTCATGCATACATTTATATTTATATTTTGTAGTAAAATGTTGAAAGTTTGTATTTAATTGAAATGGTCATAAAACTCTCGCTTCTCTTAAATTGCAGACTGTAACTTGCTATTCACTACTTTTGAAAATGAAATAATATTATGAAAAGAATGTTGCAAACAAAAAAAAAAAAAAAAAAAAAAAGTCATTAACTGCAGTCGACTTCACCTTTCAGAACAAATCAACTGCAACTACAACCGCTTAACGTAGAGACAGAAAAAAATGAAAAACTAACGAAAGACTTTGTTTATGGTCGACTCTTGGATATCCTTCACTTATAATGATTGCGTGCCTTCAAGCATAAGGTTTCGTTTATTCGGGGCCTGAGGGGGTGGCTACCCTCGCACCATGGCTTTAAGTTTATAAGTCATGGCAAGTATCGACTCTAGCCACTTTGCTCTCCTTTACTACCTCATTACTCATTTCGTTCTGGGCCTCACCGTGGCAGACGTACAAGCGATACCCACCGAGTGGTTTGGCACAAAAAAGGAAAAACTTTAGTTTTTTTTCTCTTTCCTATCCATCTGTTGTCCGGCAAAAATTTGTCCCCGAAATGGGTATTTTTTTTTGCTTAGTACCTTCCAAGTTTCAGTTCTTCTTTAGCTTTCTCTTCTTCTTGCAGCTCTTGCTAACGTCGCGGTAAGTGCGGATTTAGTTTATTGTAAAATTTCATTTATTGGAAATAACTGCAAGTAAAGTGAACTCAATTTTAGGTTTCAGCTCGACTTTTATCGTATTCAAGGCCGTAGGAGAAGGCAGACGAGTTAAAGTCGCGAGCAATCATCGAAAGTTAAATCAACTTAGGAATGCGTTGCTAACTGAATGATTTAATTAGTATATCCCCAAATTTTCTTTTGTTTTTTTTTGGCAATGCTAACAATTGAAACAATTAACGCAACATAGTTGATGTTTGGCATCTAGCATTTAATGAGTTGGCAGTAAAACAAAGAACATAAACAACAAGTTACAACAAATAGAAACGATTATGAAAACATAGAAATGTCTATGATCTTATATTTACTTTGCAAAATGTTGCCGTTGTGTCAGAATTCAATGGCAGAACACGCTAACGGGCGGTGGGGTATAATAAAGAGATATTCAGGCAATTGTATGTAAAAGCGGGAATTTTAGGTAAGCAAAACATTTAAGTTAGTGGAGGCAAAAAGTGTTTTGTTTTTGAACGCAAAAATACACATTAGCCTGCGGATTAGGCAAAAGTAATATAAGAAAACATACAACCGAAGTAATATATATATATATATATATATATATAATGATTTTTCATTAAAAGCGTTCTTCGTCTAATTTTCAATAACTTGGTTTTTTGTGGTCGCGTGGCCGATTGATTACCGCTTGATACCTTGATTGCCAACATCGAATTCATGCAAATACTGAAAACAGTTCACCAAAAATTGTAAGTTTTTAAGGCTCATTTGAACTTTGAAATTAAGTTTTTTGCTCATTTAAAAAACGTTTAGCTTTTATTTTATTTTAACTTAACAATTAACACTAAAAAAAAGTATTTGTAAATTTATATTTAACCAACATATCGTACTATAGCATGATATGTCTCACAGTCTCACAAGTAGAAAGGAATCTGCTATCTGGGGCAGGAAGGGAGCAATCGAGAACAAAATTTGGAACAGAGATCCGTCAAGGAACTGTGCATACCATATCAGATTTAAAACTTTCTTAACAAGCTAATACATCACTCAGTAAGTTCGTAGGATCACATGTCCATGTCACCATAGTGGCGAATAAATATGATTTTTAGATGGCACCAATCTTCATAGGAAATATGTCATGTATGCTGATTTACACACAGGTCACAGTTGCTTTAGTTTAGCATGAACATGTCCAGAAAACCATTCGCAATCATTTTGAAAGACTGAAAGAAAAAAAAATTGAAACTTGACGAGTTCGAAAAAACGCAAGAAAGCAATAATCACTCAATAAGTTTGCTACCCAATATCCATACAATTTTTATTTAGATAGTCTTAACCTCCAAGCGAAATGTTTCAAAATCCGACCATCAGTTTACATGTTACACATGTTTTAGCAAACAATGGGAAATTCATTGTTAAGGAAAATTAAGCCTTAACTAAGCAAAATGTTGAAATGTTTCAAAACAATTAAATTACAAAAACAAGATTAAGAAATTCCAAGATTCATATTGGCATTTTGTGAACTTTCGTTCGTACAATCAGTTTTCTCTGTTTTTTATACCCGACATCATTTGTGCTACAGGATATATTAACTTAGTATAGCCATAGGTAACACGCACAACGGTTTAAAAAAGATCGACGATTTACTATACCGATTTATTCAGAATCATAATCTAAATTGATCTAAGTCTGTCTGTCCGTCTAATGTCTGTCCATGTACATTTGTGTCCAAGTTGCAGGTTGCAATTTTTGAGATGTTTTGATGAAATTTGGTACAGTGACATGTTTTGACGCAAGGGCGTCCACTAACGGTCCACTTTTTTGATCACTCTCCATACGGCAGCGTCCTATTCTGAAAAGTTGTTATATGGGTAAAAATTGCAACTTCCTCAACTTTTCGGCAAAAGTGGCTAAGCAGTAGTATTTCTGCTTTCTAAATTGCTACGTAAACTTGGGACCCGCTGGTCAATTTTTGAACCCCCTGTCATATAATGAAAACTCAAGTTCATACGACAAAAAGATATAATTTGAAATACTTCATGGTGAAAATTATATCATAAAAGTAATTTAACATAAAAAAATCAACTCTACCAAATTTAGACCATCTTGGCCTATTTTGTAGATTCTATCCTAATAAAGAATTGACTCTTTGTGGAGCAAAATCGTCCAAGATTTAATATGTGGTGATGAAAATTAACCCATAATAGTAATTTCAGGCAAAAATAAGAATTGTGTTAGACAATGTAGGGGTGTAGGGTATTTAATGCTAGGCTTTGCCCGACTATAATGTTCTTACTTATTTTTTACATATACGATTTAATTGTTTCGCTTAAATTGCTTCTTTGTGGATAGAGTTTAAATATACATCGCACAGAGTCCAAGCCGTAAGCATAAAATCACATCCTTGCCAATCTCTCACTATTGGTCGATTGGTCATTGGCCAAAATTGGGCTCGTTTTTCAATTACGTGCTCTACACATATAAGAATCTTGCGATTTTCAATCG
>NW_023998439.1:750054-829353 GCF_014805625.2 Glossina fuscipes
CAACGGCAAAAGCAACGGCAACATAATAATAACAACAATGCAACAAGGAACAAACATTAGCCTGCAAATTTATTGTTATTGTTATGTATCAGAATCATGTTTGGCTTTACATCTCTATATATGTATGATTGGTTGAAAGTTTTACAAGTGAAATGGTTTAATATCCCCCTTATGCAGATGTATGTACAAAAAAAAAAAAAAAAAGTGTGTAGCGACTATTTAATAAACATGAAAGCATATCCTTTGGCAGACCAAAGTTTTCATACAACGAAAACAATAACAAGCAACGGAAACGGAACTTGCACTTGTTATTGAACGAACAAGGTATGATATGAGATAATTATTATTGCAGTTTGCTAAATGACATCACTGACAAACGAGTAAAAGTCAGACTCAAATACTGTGAGATTTCCTCATTCAAAGCACTCTATTGTTGTTATAGAGAATATTTTAACGAAATGTTGGTCTAATGCATTGCATTGCATTGCACCGGTAACGACGTCGAAATGACGTTTACCTTCATTTTTACGGAAATCTGACAGAAATTTCTTCTTTCAATTTTCTACGTCATGTTTAATTGACAAATAGTTGCAGCGCAAATATGTTTTACTATGTGTTCCGTTAAGTAGGAGGGGTTCCTATTTCGTGGCCGCGGAAAAATTAATCAATTTTTTTTTTTTTTTTTTTTGGATATTTACCTCTTCTTTGTTAATACTATTCGATGGAAGTGATTGTCATGCATAGCTATAATTGCAAAAATTATTTTGGCTTCCTTTTCTTTCTTGATTGCGATACATGCCGCATAGGTATGGGAAAGTGAACGGTCAGTAGTTATTAATGATCACCGTTTGTTGTTGTAGTGCTTTATAAATATGCCCCTATATATAGGGTATGTGGATAACATGCGGAATGCTTTAGTCGTTTATTTGTCAATGTTGATTTATTCATATCTACCTTTCCATCTATCCATGCGCTATGCTTACAATTCGAACATGATACGAACAAATTATATTTTCACACAAACATTATGTAAATTGAGTATGTAGTACTGTATGTAGTACGTTTCATAAGAGCAATTTATAATACCTTTGTAGTATACGGGAATGGAAAAATGTTGATGAAATCCATCTGCTTCTGCTTGATGCTTACAAAGTTTTTCATAATTGAATGAGAGGCAAGTAATTGCGTTATTTTAAAACAAAAGGGTGGCCCGCCAGTAATGCTAGCGATGATTAAGTATAAGCAAAAAAAAAAAAACATTTTTTTTTTTTAATATATGACACAATCACTCAGGAGATGTCTCCTATTCTGCGAATGGCTGTATACTGTTACGAGCACAGAGAGCGTCAGCGTCTGCGACATTTGTGATTACTGGTCAGAGTTAGGTTGCAGCATAATTTTTTTTTCGCTTAGCTTTTCCACATAACCTTGCATGAGCGAATTACGTATCACATCTTGTAGATTTTCCTATGACCGTGAAAAGGGGATCGGTAAAGTGCGCCTATTACCAAGCTCTCAAGTCCATCTATACACTTACCTAGTAGTACAACAGAAGAGAGAAAAAGATGGAAGAAAAGAAAACTACTTGCAATATATCCTCTTGATTCGGTAGCCCGTCAATTGGACATCCGATCAATATTTGGAATGATATGCAAATCACTTAAATCAAGTAAATATTATTATTATTATAAATTTAGCCAGAGAATAAATTCTAAGACTAAAGTCTTAAAGCACTAGCATCTAAGGCCTTCGATTTTACTAAAAACTCTACTCTGAGATTTGAACCCACGATCATTGAGTTGCTAGTCGAGACTAATACCAATAATAATAAAATTTATACAAACTTCTCACAGCAAAAAACAGTTTGGTTTTTTTGAATGACTTGAAATAGAATCACTTTTTATTAACCATCCGTACATACGATGTCTATCCGTCCATCAATCTGATGTTTGCCTATGTATTTTTGTGTTCATTGTTTTTGAGATCATGAATTGTTTTGGTGATTGGTTTGGCACATTGACGTATATTGGGCCAAGGACGAGTGCATTTAAGAACAATTTCCCTTTCAATGGCTCGTTATATGAAAAATAATAATAATTTTTAGAATTTTACGGCAAAAGTCGCTGAGTAATAGCATTTCGGCATTCTAAGTTGATGTGAAACACTTCCATGGCGTTAGGTAATTTTTTCAGCCCCCTACCATATAGCCGACCCTCGAAAACCGAATTGTTCTATGGAAAAAGGCCCAATTCTCAATAAGTCACGGTAAAAATATAGTCGTTTCAAATAAAAATTAAACACGTCAGTTGCCGTTTTGCGCATGAGCATGAATAAGACAAAGTGATGTTCGATATCGAATGTCCGGCCTTGTCCGACTATAATGTTCTTAATTGTTTTCTTTTAAAATAGACCTGAGAGGTTTGCTTGCAAGTGTTCATCTTGCTTAAGCAAATTTTAACAAGGCTAACATATAAAGAGGACGGAGTGGTGATCTTAGATTAACTATCGAAAAAAGTTGGACGGAGCGAGAGCAAAAGGAACAAAAAGGGCGAGTTATTAACATTATTAATTTTGATTTTATTACATTATAGAGAAAACATGATTTACATAACAAAACAAAATTATACACATTTCCGAACAAGTTTTGTCAGAATTCTTCGGCTAACACATCACTCACTTATCCTATGCATTTGCAATACCTTTTGTTCAGAGAGAAAAATACGAAATATTTACTTACCATATGTGGTCAATATTTTCGATCTTTCTTGAACAAAAGTATAGCAAATGATAGTTTTAGTGAATCTTCGCTATCGTTTTTTCATGTTCTCAGCGCGTAGTTTTGTTAAATTGTTCGTAGAACTCCTTTGAAACATGATTGATATTCATCACGTTTTTGTTGTATTCCTTTTGAAGTTTTTGCTCTTTAGCCAAAATGGAATTATATTCAATAACTTCTTGCAATTCGGCTTGTTTTTTACGCTTCATATCCAATTGTTTTAACATTAGTTCGCGATCCATATTCAAAGCGTATTGTTCCCATTGTTTGTCCATCAGTTGTTCATCTCTCTTTTGGGACTCACGTTCAAGCACTTGTTGACGTTGTTCTTTGCGGAATTTTTTTAATTCTTCAGGAGTCATACCCCGGAACATATAAGCGATTTTCTTTTTTGGATTTGTTTTCGATTGTGCCACATCGGGATTTTCGGTTAGCATATCACTGGTCAGCATGTTATAAATTTCAGCCATGTCATCTTCGTTATTCTCTTTTTTCTTTTGGGCGCGTTCTTCGCTTTTCCGTTTTGCCATTTCGCTATTGTAGTGACGTATTGAGTCTACAATTTCAGTACGGATACGGCGGTTCGAGTTGGCCATATCTTCCAAACGTTTATCACGCGATTGTATAGACTCTTGAAGAATCTTATCAGCCTTTAGGCGGCATTCTTCGGCCTGTTTTCTTTCTATAACTTGCTGATCAAGCCAAGCTCTCTGCTGTTCGCGCTGCCTTTGTTTACGTTCTTTAAAACCCAAATCTTCGCCCGGAAAAACTTGGGCACTTGAAATGCCCAAATTAATATCATCATCCGCTATACGTACCGGTTGCGATTTCTTAATCCAATTCGGATCGTTTAAATCGAATTCGCGACGTTGATCTTTACGTTGAAATCGGCAGCGATAATAATTCAAATCACTCTCTACGGCATGCTTATGTTTCCCTAGTTCGAGCTCTTTAGCCTTTATTGCATCTTGCATTACTTGCGTCTGGTGCTCATAACGTTTCTCGCATTCTACTTCAATGCGACGTTGCTTCGCTTTTTCCGATATTTGTTTCTCCAACGCGTCCAAGTCAAGCCCGTAAAGTCTTTGCTTAGCATTGAAGATACGTTTCCTACGTTCTGCCTCAAATTGTCTCCGCTTTTCCAATTTCATTGCCTCATTTAAATCGGCTTGCGTCAAAACACCCAGACTTAAAGCCATAATTTTTTGCACGGAAATTATATTTGTTTTATTTATTTACCTTTGTTTTTTTTTTTTTTTTTTTGCTTAAACAAAAATCCAACAAATAAAAATATAACAATAATAGCGAACGTTTCTTTCCAAACAAAAAACAAAGGCAAGTAACTATAGACATATGAGTTGCCATATCTTATCGTCATTATTAAGCATCTGAAAATATATAGAGAGACCTCCATTGCATTTTGTTAAAAAGTCTCAATGAAAGATTGAAAGATTGCCAAAGGTTATGCCCTATTATTTTTAAAAGCAATTTGTCAATGTTTTTCAATTTTTCCAAATTCCATAACAATTTTTTAAAGGAGTGGGTGCAGCAGATTTTTTACGGTTCAAATTGTTTAACGGACACATGAAAATCTACTGAGACAGGGTCATGGATTTCGGATTTTAGCTTCCTTAAGCTTTTTCGGGTTTGTCGCTCAACACACATTGTAACATCGAGAGTTTTAAGGTGTTTTCTATTATTTACTATTCAATGAATCATAAATAGAATCATTGTCAAGGACGAATGATCATCGAAAGCATTTAAAGTTCAAAATCGGCTAAGTCATTTTGTAAGCGTCTTTAGAGCTGGAGTGCGGTCTAAGTGAACGCAGTCGCCAAAATCTTTTTTTTTTGTGCTATAAATTGATAAAAATAACATATCATCTTCTATTTTAAAACAAATGCAACCCTGCATACAAATTAATATAACCAAACTTTTTTGAAAAATGCATTGATCTACAAGACGCTCAAATTAAAAAGCGGCTGTAAAAGCGACGGTAGCATGAGATTGCTATTTCTGAGAATGCTTAGCAATCCTTCGCCTATAGGAAAACTTTCAGTAGAAGAAGCCGAGAGAAGAAGAAAAGAACAACGAATATCTTTACATGTCTACCAAGGTGAACTTAAGTAGGTTTTCTCTTATTCTTTCTTCTTTCGGAACTTATTACTAACTTGCACCTAAGTTTTCATATTTGAAACGGAAGTCTGAGGTAAACAAGATTTATCCTTCTAACGCTTAAATGTGCACATCGGAGAGGCGATAGAAAATATATGATCAACGTAAGATTTTAATCATGTCCGTCTGTGCTTAATAACCTTATGAACGCAAAAATTTCCAAGTCAGTAAAGTATGCATCTTCACAAGCCCAAAAATTTTTGTTAAAAAAAAACTGAGTTGCGTTCAGCTTACGCTCCGCTGCGCCCTTCTGGTCTGGACAATTTGTTCCATTTTCAATACCAATCTGCGCACAGAAATTTCGAATGTTTCTACCAAATTTGAAGACGATATCCTCATTTTTGCTATCAGCAGAGTGCCAACAATACACACCACACAGACGGACAGACATTGCTAAATCAACTCAAAATTTCATATTGTTCAAGAATACATATATTTTATAGGGTATCTGAAGCTTGGTTTTAGGTGTTCCATACATTATAAGAAAGAACAAATTGAGTACATTCCCGTCTTACGGGGGTGGGTATAAAAATTTCTACACGATTTGTTGGCTGTTTTAATTACTGGGAAAGGATTACTACTTTTCATCATAATGTAAGACACGAAGAGTGACACGGCTTCCTAGCAGATAGAGTAAAGATTTCAAATACTAGCACTCGAAAACCTTTTGGTATCCAAAGAACGAGTATTTTTAGACTACTTAGTCTTATCACCTTTGTAAAATCTTTTTTGCCTTTAACTAACTTTTTAATTGAAAAAAGACTTAAAAGGTGATCTCAATAAAAATCTGCCTTGAAATATGTAAAATGTGTAAGTATGATCAGTAATACAAAATATAATGGAAGAGTTAAGAATTAGTGTGAGAAAAGCGATTTCGAGCCACACTCAGCCAAAGCAGTGAAAGGGATTAACATATGTTACACTAGTCACATCGCAACTGTTTTATTGTATACTTTTTTTGGTTACTTTTAAAAATATTCATTTTTTTTCTTTCTTACAATTTAAGTAGTTATTGTTGTTGTAAGAAACTTCTTTACGTTAAGAGGAAGAAAAAAAACTTTCAAAAACCACTTTTTAAATTTGTTTGTTTTAAAGTTCTTTTATTCAAGATTTTCCGTGCGTTTCGTTTGCGTTCAAGTGTAACCACTCAAGAGCAGCTTAATATTATGATTTCCTTTAGTCTACAGATATTTTTCAAATACAATAATCGATATATATATATATATATATATATATATATATATATATATATATATACATAGAAATAATCTATACACATATATATATATATTTTATGGGGGTAGAAAGAAAAAAAAAAAGCAAGAAGCACAATGACCGCAACTAATCGTCTTGCATGTCAGTTTTAAAGTAATTATTTTCAATTTCTACTGAAACAGTGGCATTGCATTGCATTGCATTGCATTGCATTGAGAATATAGGAAAAAATGAGAAAGTTTCGATTTAAGTCGACTCCTGCTCTAGCTATAAAATGTGAAGTAAATTCTTCGCAACTTATGTAAACCATCTAATGCTTACAGCTCAAGCATACATCAGTTATTCTTGGGAATTAAATGCGAGCCTTTCGCAAACACTTCGCTTTAATTAAAAGGCAAAAGAAAGAAAAAGAAAAGAAAAAAAAAAAGTAATTTCTTATATATATTATTAATTGAAGAATGAAAAAATTATTATATATATATATGTTTTTCTATGTTGTGCATTTATTCGATGGTGTACATGTATAATAATAAATTGAGTGCAATGGAATAAGTAATTGAGATTCTTAGGGGTGCCGAGTGTTCAACATTTACCTTAAGGCAAATGCTGATTTTTCATATTCGTGTATAACATATTCAACATACATGACAGGTAGTTAGCATCACTTGCATCAAGATGCGTAGTAATGAGAAATCTTTTCCTAGGCATGTGGGCGACTATATAGTAAACATACAATATACAAACTTATGTGCTATAATAATTGAAACACCTGTATAATGAACAAACATTACACTGAAATAATATATCATTATAGTTTCAATTTGTTTCTTTTTTTGTTTTCTTTTTTTTTTTCTTTTGTATTTTGCTTCCCTACCAACTACTACATCATTATCAGATTTTCCCATTATTATTTAGTGTTGGGTATGGTAGATAATAAACGTGAAGTAAAATTTAAAAAAAAAAAACATAAATAAACTATAATAAACATAGAAATTATATATTGTTTAAGACGAACTACTTACTTCTTACTTATTTAAAAAAAAAAATATTTCATTAATCAAAATATTGAAGAGTTTAGTGCAAAAATGATTTGTTACTTAAGCAGCTTAATATATATATATAGGGGAAAGTCTTGTTTAGAAAATGTCGAACAATGTAAAGTATCCTAATAAACGTCTTTGATTTTATACACATGAATCTGCTTTTTCTAAGTCTGTTAGCACAGTAAGGTCGCGCTTACATTCCTAGGCTTTAATCAATAAATAGTAAATAAATAAATAAATATTAATCTTCCAGACCTAGGAATATAAGCGCAATTGCATTACGCCAGAGCCATAAGAGTATGAAGAGTAAGCCACTAGACCATAGATAAGATATTCTTTCAAGTATATATATATATATACACCTTTTTTAATATAAACCATTAATCAGTGAATGCGCGCCATCCGTGTTACCCGCTGATTGTCAGAAAGAAGAAAGGAAATAGAAAGAAATGGGGAGGCGGTAGCTGTGGTCGATAAGTGCTATGCCTTCACAAATTATACCGCTCTTGGGACTTGAACCCCCGAACATTTATTTGGTTATCGCGTTTCTTGCCTACTCGGCTAATTAGGCGGATAAATATATATATCATATTATTAGGATCGATTTGGGATTTTGGATCGATTTAGATATGCCCATTTTTCCCTCCGATGATTGTCGAAAACAGAGATGGGCGATTGAAATTTCACATGCATATTATTGGTTCATTGACCAAAGTAAAAATCGTTATTAACTGATCGTATGGCTTAGTTAATAACGATTCATCGCGAATTCGAAGGTTATCATGGGATTCTATGGAGAAATGCTACCAATCGTTCAACCGACATTATCCCAAATCATAGAACTCTTAGTTTTTATGTGCTTGCTTAGGGTACGTTGAATTCTTACTCCCTTTTAGGGATACATTCGGGGGTTGTGATCGATCACAAGTCATGGAAAACAACAACGTGTGTTCTGGTTACAGTTGTTTTGATTTTGTACCAATTTTAGTGTTCCAAGGGAATAGTTATAAGCAGATCCCCCGATAATGGTTTATTTAATAGGCGCAAACCTCCCAAACCTCCAATACAAAGAAATGCCTTTTGAGCTGTGATGTTACCCATCATACAGGTATTCATCTAAAGAAAGTTATCCATAAGAAATGGCGAGTGCGTTTTGTATTTTACGCCAAATTTTAAGATTTCAACAAGTAGACAGACGGACCGACAAACAACTATGCCTAAAGCGATTTTCAATTCTATATGCATTAAAAAGAAGTGTATGGGTGTTTATTGGATTAATGATGTTCTCTCCAGCATAAAAAAGTTTTGGAAATTTCAATCCACCTCCGCTCGTCTCTGTGCGTAAAAAAATGAAACACTGTATAACACCATGCTGAGTTGTCGTATCAAATTAAAATGTTTTTCTCAGTAAGTTTTTGTATATAAAAATAAATAATTATTTTCTCTTTATTTATTTATTTTTTTTTTTTAATTTTTTTTATAGACGTAGCATATCTACTTGTGTTTTGTATAAGTTTTAATTAATTTACATTTTATTTCAACGGTAATATCCCACAAATGTTCACCTTTTCACACATTATCCCCGTACTCCCCAATTCGTACCTTTAAAGTTCTTCAATTCCTAAAGTTTGCACTTTCCATTCCCTAACGATCTACGTTGAAGATATATATATATATATGCATATATAAATAAATATTGCATATAGGTGTAGCATGCATATCCCTATACTGGCATACACGCTCATACTTAACAGCTCAACAAATAAGTTAATTGTTTAACTAGGTTAACATGTTGTATAAAATTAAGTTTGTATGTGTGTGTGTGTATGTATGTAAGTATGTAAATATATATATATTATTTTTATTCCCTTACTTTCTCCCACAATGAAACTTTTATGCGTGCATGCCATATATATATATATATATATATATATATTTTTGTATGAGCATATGCATGCATATATATGGAAATATGCATTTTTTCAGGTGTATGGGTATGTGTACGAAAAAAAAAAAAAAAAGTTGTTACCAATTAAAAGTATTCACACAATTTTACAAGTGATGTACTGCTGTAGATGTGTAGTGAAAGTTTAATTTGTTCATTTGATTGTGGTTTTACTTTTATTTCGTTTCATTAAAATGAAAAAAAAAGAATGAAAAATATGTAAAATTCATTTTATGTATTGTGCACTTTATTTATTATTTATTTTAAAGGCCTTTCGCTTTTTTTTTCTTTTTTTTCAAATAAAGCCCTACTAAAGAGCGTGTTCAGTTTACTATAATGCCTTCAGTGTTGAAAATCAAAGCTATCATACATACATGCATCATGCGTACATCATACAAGGTGTAAGAAATAGTTAATGAATACATGAAATGGGGAAACATACAGGGAACATGCTCAATATATATATAACCTTGTTGGTATAGAGGTAAGGTGATACTTTTATATTCTTTGTCCAGTGGAGATAATCTTAAGAGCACGCATTTTATATACTGAGAGATAATTGAAAGACCAAAATGCTAGTTGTGAGAATCAACTTCAATACATAATTTTGTTCCACATATGATATTAACCCGTGCCACCTATGTAAGTTAATAATAACAAAACCCTTTGCAAGTTTGATAAGCTTACCCTATTTGCTGCAACATTTGCTTTACAACGTGTATTTATCCAGATGCGCAAAGTGAATATGAAAAACAATGCTCAGTTATGATCCGCAACGAAACGAGATCACTTTACCAGTCGGAATATCAGGCAAATGGTAAGTTAAAAGTAAACGAAATAACGTCGTTTTCCCATAGAAGTGTAAAGAGCGATTCCAATGACTGGTTCTTCCGACAAGAGAATGTCAACGCAGACATCTCATTACGATTATTGAAAATTGATTCGATCGATTTCATTCGACCATCCCACGCGTTGTCATAATGGCTCCTGCTAGACAGCTACCGCAATGAAATATCTTTGGCCACCGAAACCATTTAAGTCTGCTGTACAAATATAGATTTTATAAAGAAAATTTTAACGTGGGAAGTGTAATGATATGAACTTTAAAGAGTTGCCTCTAAGGTACTGATTCGCGTTCACCTCTATGTTTAAGTCTACCAATGTTCCTTCTTGAAGAAACGACGATTTCTGCGACTTGCCTTAGCAAAAAGCGTATGCTGCATGACGCAGCTGCTACCGTCACTTACAATTAGAATTAGATTAGTTTCACAGCTAATGCGTTAGACTATTTTCAAGGTAAAGTTTTTCCATTTATAAAGTTTTACTTAAAATTGAATCCCTGTAACAACAGTGTTACCCGCTGTGTAAAATAGGCGGACATAAGCCGAAGTGCAAAATGGCGAATGGAGAATGATAAATAATCGATGATCGATTAAAAGCGAAAAAGCTAACTCGTATCTTGCATGTCGTTGTAGTGTTATTCATAGGAACTTTTAAAACTAGTAATTAAACTGAATAATAGATTTATCGACTTTGTTACTAGGGTGACATGCATCCATATAAAGAAAGCTAAATCCTTACCAAGAGTGATGTTCTTGTCGCACTCTATATAGAATTCGCATTAAGTATACGAGAAAAACGTTGTAGAATTCGCTTCACTTAGCATCATTTTGAAATTCTTTTTCACTTCATTCTACAATTGTTTCAACTCTACTTCGACACTTAGAAGCGTCAAATATAACCAGAAAAAATGTTTCTAAAACTTTGCGATATCAAGAATGGAATTAAAAATTCGACCATAACGGCATTTACGGCTTTCTATCAAAGAGCTATTATTTTAAAAACTGACGTACACACCATTAAAACTGAAAACGGTTTTTAAAAAATGCACTGTTTGACACACTTTTCTTTTGTTTCGCTCTGAAAGCTTCGTATGTGTGATGAGTGTTCTTACAGATGAAAAAAAAAAACATATATATATTTTTTTTAATTGTTCCACTATAAAAGTGTTTATTTATTTATTTATTTATTTTTATTTTTTTTTTTTTAATTTACTTAACAGTACTTGCGTAGTTTTAAATGGATTTTTGTTTGGCCAATTGTTTTATATTTTTGGTCGGTTAGAGTTGATATTTGAATGAATGAACGGTATTTATTTCGAAAGAAATTCAAAGTATATTACAAATCGTTTAAATGATAAAGGAACGAATTTGTAAATATTTACTATACCTTCCAGGGAATACTTTTATAAAAGCTAAGCGTTTCCTTTGTACATTTTCGTAGCTATAATAAACTTGAGGTCGAGTTTATTTGAAAATCATTCATCAAGATATTGATCTATTATTACTTTCCCATTCGTCACATTTGAACCGTTCGATACGTTAATCGATTAATGTATTTCGGAAATTTGTTAAATTCTCTCGTTTAAGATCTCTCTGGCTTAGGCTCTGAGCCTGTTTTCAATTATCTCGTATGCTACGTTTTAAACTAAGGCAATTTATCAAATTTTTCAGAAACCTCTATAGTTTCACGCTACATATAAGTTTTAGGTCGCCGAGAAGTGTTCTTCTAACAAGTGAAGAAATTATATCCGGCTGCAGTCGCATCTTCGTTATTGAACTCGAAGAAAATGAACACCTGTTGCTCTGTAATATTAGATGGTACTCTAGCGTCTTCATATATCTAATCAGCAAACAATCCATATTTCTTTTGATTTTGCAAATACGCTTGTTCTCGCTTAACGTTGTACTTGTGAACCTGCTTTCGGGCCGTCTTTAGCAGTAACCGCCAATAACTTTCTATTTTTTTAAAATGCATTCCAAATTTCACGCGGGTCAAAACTACATATATTTTTTAGAGTTTTTGAGGTTTGCTTCTGCGCGTTGTAAAGGTAATGAAAAGAAGTTTTTTCCAATTTTTGTCCGGATACTACAATATCGCCTATAGAAAATACATTCAATTATTCGCTTATGAGTAAAAAGGAAAAAACTAATTTTTTCATTCCTTTTCAAAGATGGAGATTACGTGTTATTGTAGGTATGTCCTTTGACCGATTTGATACCAGCCTGCGTACAAGAACTTTTAATGTTTCTGCCAAATATGAAGCCTGTAGCTTTATTTTTGTAGCCAAAAGAATGTTTACAATAGACATAGACATAGCCAGACAGAGGGACGTACTTAAATCGATTTAGAATTTGATATCGATCAAAAATATATAAACATTGTGCGTTTGGACAAAATGAGTACACTCCTAATTCTTCGATGATGGGTTTAAAACGGTATGAAGATATATCGACAAGTTGAAGACTATGCTAAACCATCGTGAACTGATGTACTTGTAATTTACATTAATTGCTCGGACTTAGTAAACTATTTAATAATTGAAAATTAAATTCCTTAGGATAATTCACAATTTACTGATGCAGATCATTAGATATTGTGTTTTTATTTTTAACGAAAATTGATGATTGCCTTAACGCCCGACGGCCTAATTGTACTGTAGATGGAACAACATTCTAAAAAGTTTAGAAAAAATTTACAAAATTTAAAAAAAAGAGGGATAGATTTAAATCAAAAATGTTTTCAAAGGTAACACTTAGCTTGCGAAGCTTTTAAATTGATCGCTTATTTAAGTCCCTGAGAGAGAAATTATAAAAAAAAAATTGCATACAATTCCCTAAAATACTTCATCTTGTAACTATAACAAGTTGAAGTATTTATTATAGGTAATATTTTTGTTGTTATTGTTGTTGTTGTTGTTGTTATCATTTTGCGTTCCTTTCTACTTCTTTTACACTCTTAAGTAAGCACTTTGAAATAAATCTCATGAAGCATTGAAAATTGTTAAAGCAAATACTGAACACGTGCCAACAGCTGCCAGAATTTCTAAGTGAGAAAAAGGAAAGGAAAAAAGAAAACATAACAACGAAATCATGTACAACGGTAACTAAACTCAAGACACAAGTGAATAGATAGTGTTGCACATAGGCACGCACACACACACACACACACACACACACACACGAACGCACACCACACATCCATATAGAGAGTCATTGCGGTTATTTGCAGATACTTTTTATGTTGTGTTAGTTCTATGTTTCTTTTTCCTTTTTTTTTTTTTCGATTTTTCGAATGAAGAAAAAATTGCATATATTGGAAGATTTGCTTCCTTCGTGTAAAGTATGAAATGCGAAAATTTCTGTTTGCAATTTGATAATGCTGTACAGTGTGAATGTATTTGTGTTGGCGTTGATTCTTGAGTTAATTTTTTTTTTTACTTTTCAATTTTCATTTGTCTTCATTTCGTACAATGGCAAACAGTATTTATGGTTTTGTAAGAGTTATTTGGGTGTGTGTTTGCGTTTTTTTTCGTTTTAATTGAAATTAATTTTAATTAAAGTGAAAAATTAATCGTTTTATTCTTCGACTTTGCTCAACACAAATGCATTTTCATTAGTTAAAGTAATAGTCAGTCTGCAGCATTAGTGTATGAACAAAAACCCTTTCCCGTAACTTATGCTCATTCTGATACCATCCCACTAATAGATGGGGAAAATATGAAGTTAGTTTTAATTCCAAATTCAAAATTAAGCCTTTGCCCAAAATCTTTAGTATTATAACACAATTTGTTCGCAGTCATGCAGTTAGATAGCAATCCCATACCATGGTCAGGAAGAATACAACTGGGGACACAATTTTAAAGAGAAGTGGGTTGACGTGTTGCGTATACTAGTTTAAAACAGTAACTAATTGATAATTTAAGGTAAAATTTAAGCAGAACTTGCATCACCAAATTAATTTTTTCCTATCTTTGGAAGGTTTTCACATTTTTTTAAGTAACTTGAAATTAAACAAGTAAGAAAATTATATTCGGCGGGAGCCGAATCTCGCATATCCACTACTATACTTTTCGCATTCAACTCTTCAAGTTCTTTTATTTGATACCCATATCGCTGGCATTATTAAGAAAAAACTAATCGCGGCGCCCACGAAATTCATTTTAGACTTAAACCATTTTTAGGCAGTTGGGCATTTGGGGAGTGTACAAAATAGTTTTAAGCGTTTTGTCTTGTTTGCCTTATGATAAATAAATTTTAAAACTCAAAAAAGTGAACTCAAAACTCAAAAAGTTGCTGCTCTGACCGTTTTGACCAATTCTCAATGTCAACCTGCGGGTACAAAAACTTCCAATGTCTCTACCAAATTTGAAGTGGGTATCGTCATTTTTACGATCAAGAGAGAGTCAACAACAAACACCACACAGACACACAGACGGACGTACATAGCCAAATCAAGTCAGAATTTCACGCTGATCGAGAATATATATATTTTATAGAGCCTCTGAAGGTTCCGTTTGGTAAAAAACAAATCAGTATACTCCCATCTTACAGCGGTGGGAATAAAAAAATATGGCTTATGTGTAATAATTAATGCTTATTGGGATAAATAGGGGAATTGAAACTTTAACATTTTAGTTATTACAATAATTCCTATTGAACATCTTTATAATAACCCTACATCAATATTTATTTCTTGCTTCCCGTTATGTGTGATCTGATCGGTAATATAAGACAATAAGCTTTTTGAGCTATGAGCTATGTTCGCTGTTCCACCGCTTGTGGAGGCGAAGAAAAGTGGTATTGAAGATGGCCTTGATTAAAAAAAAATAGATGTAGTACGGTACGCATTGACTGTAGAAAACTTCATTCGAAATTTTATCGTGGAAAAGTGATATTGAAAGTATGTGGGCCTAAGTTTATGCTTCGCAATCGAAAGGATCAGAAAACCGTAATATACTTTGAGTTTATCAAGCAACAGCATTATTGAGGGACAGTACTAGCAACAACCAGTACAACTGAATTTAGCAACAAAGGCAAAAGAATGCTTAGTCGAATGTTGTGCAATTCTTCAAAGGAATTGTAGAAAGACTTAATGAAAATACAAAAAAAAAAAAATGAAAGATATTCTGTCCGTGTGATTGCTCGCCTGCTTGATAGAAATGCAAATGAAGTTTTTTCTCTGCAGATTCTTGGCTGATATAATATGCAAAATTCAGGACCTGAGCAGGACCTGAGGGGGCCAGCTACTTGCTACAGCTACTTTTGCCGGTCTTTACTGGCAACTAATCAATCAGTTCAATATAAATGAACGGCAGTAAGGCACGATTAGCTGTACCTTTTGTATCTTTGTTTACGAAACCCGATTATATAAGAAAGTGATGAGATAATATGTGCCAATCTGTTGTGTTGTGCCCTACTTTCTAACCGAAAGCACGCTTTATAAAAATTCGTAGCGTTCCTTACCTTCTTAGCTATCGCAGAAAAAATATGCTTGATTAACTTACGTACCGATATGCTGGATTTTGAAATTGCGTTGAAAAATTTTATCAAAATTGAAAATGATGGGGATGGCCATCCTTTCTTCTGCGATGACAACTTAAATAAGCTGAAGAGTAAAAGTTTTGATGTATTTAAATAGAAGCGTACTCTCATATATGGAAAAGTTTCTATTGCATCTATTTTAAGCGGATTATAAGCAAAACTTTTGCTAAATTAATTTTGTACAATTTATGGCATATATAGGGGTAAAGTAAAGTAAAACTTGTCCTCGACAACATTTATTATGCTCTTACATATATTGAGCTCTAATAAATTTAATACCAATGAAATGGGCCATTACACTGATAACTAATTATTTACATTTGTTTATATATGTATATGGGGCAACGTGCTACCCGGTACGTTCTCGTAATTATACATGCTTGTATGTACATATATAAATGTTTATAAATATTTAACTTTATACTAAGATACAAAATACATATTGAAGTGAAGATCTCCCTTGCAGAGAGACATATATATATATAAATATATATGACAGTATAACGAACTAACGGAACGAGGAAAATTGTAGTCTCGTAAAGAGATGAAATAACAAAAAAAAAAAAGAAAAAAAAAAACAAGGAGGGAATAACAAAACCAACAAGTAAAATGGAAATAAGTATCTTTATAGGAATGTTTCTATGTACTTAAGTTAGCTTGTGTTTGTTTGGATTGAATATGAGAGTAGAGTTCTCTTCGATTGACTACTAAAGCATATGGTAATTGCCATCGATAACCGATTGACATATATTTTCTGTTTGTGCATATATATGTGTGTGCAAATGAATTGCGAACCAAACAGGTACGTAAGACTACTAATGGAAAAACTTTAATAAAAATGTCATACACATATGTGAGATAAAAGTGCTGCACGTAGCTAAACTATAATCTTGCTTTAATTGGAAGCATTAAAGCTACTAATGATTGGTGAAATTATTATAAAAAATTTTCAATTGTTTTGTAAATAATATTTACTGCACTGAATACATACATAGATAGATATATGATTAAAATAGAGAATATTATTAGATAGAATATTAAGTCGGTTAAGTATATATTAGTCGTTTATAGGGCTTAGAGATGTTTAACAATTTGCGGAATAAAGGCAAAGTCTCTCTCTCTCTTGATTTTTTCTGGTTCGCAAATATGATACAAATAATGTATTATTTTTATATGAATATATCACATAACTACTATGTGGAAAAAACATTATAATCCATTACCTATCACATTAATAGCGTGGTACTAAAAGTTTTCAATTCAATTCAAAAAGGTTTCAAAAGCTAGCATTTGTGCTTATCATATAACGATGTTACTGCGTTAGTCTTGTCCGTTTGTCCGAAATTATGATTTGCATTTTCTAAAAACCCTGTAATCAACGAAAGCATCAACAGCCTGAATCCTCTTGGCTATAATTTATAAATACAAAAAACTCCTTGGCAGTAGCTTTGCATTTGGAGGGAGGGGGAGGATTTGATTAAGAAAATCTCGTGGTATGGATACATTAAAGTAATGAATTTTGGAAAGGAAACCAGCTGACCTTTGGCCGGCTTTTTACAAATGAAGAAAACTGAAAATATCCAACGAAGATAATTGTGATTCACAAGCTATCTGTCAGAGAAATAACTAAGTCAATCCTATACACGTATGGGCAGAAAAATAGGTGCGATGTAGATTTTTTAATTTATATATCATAGAAATTGGAGAAGATAGGTTCCACAAAACTCACGTTTTTACATGTGGCAGAGCTGTTCAAAATTAATTCCCATCTCAAATCTCATTTGAGCTAATTCTTGCTGCAAACAGTTGTGAAGCTTTATATTGCTTTAGTAGGTTTTTCAGCTGGAGTGTGAAATAGATGCGTCTTCTTTAAACTTGTAAAAAGTGAAGTGTTTTGCAAAATTTTACATTAAAAAAGGATTATGAACATAAATTTTTTTTTGTTTTAATGTTTATAATAATATTAGATAGGTCGAGCACATCATTGTAGCCAAGAAAGAGTTTGACTTGATCACTAGCTTCGAAATTTGGGAAAAACTTACAAATATATTGACGTATCACTAGGTCGATCACATAACTTGGTCACGAGGTGGTTTAAATCTCCCCTAAAAAAAATGTTGAGAGGCGCATTTAAAAGAACTCCTCCTGTTTCTGATAATCGCGTTATGATTTGATAACTGATAATTTAGTAGTGTTCGCGCCAGAATAACATTTCAAAAATAGTGAAAGTACTGGGGCCGTAGAATATAATTCCTTTGGCACGTACTACTACCATGCCATGGTATCATCAAGAGAAAAAAATGAACGGCTACACAACATAGAAGAAAAGATTCGTTCCTGACAGAGAAAGTATGCAGACGAACTTGCGGTAGCTGCAACCAGCATCACATTTCTTAAAAACATTTACAAAAAGAAGAAAGAAAAGGAAAAGTATGCTCAAGAATAGAAGTGGCAAAAGCGAAAAACCAGTTATGATTGACAAGATGTAAGATAATTATAATAAAAACAAGTAAAACCATTGTAGTCAGGTAATACGGACCCTTACATACCCTACATCAGTTTGCGCGCCTACATACCTTACAGTCTAGGAAAAGAAGAGCTATGTGATCTAAATTCGGTATTCGGAAAAATTTCTTTATCAATTTCCTACTACGGGCCAATTTTCATTATGAAATATTCCCCCTTTAATTCAGATTTTTTAACGACTTCGCTGAATAGGGCGTTATATGAGAAGTAGTCGAAAAAATGGAACGATACAAACCGTTTCAACAAGCATCAGAATAACATATGTCTCAGAACATAAATATTTACATGGGCAGACCACAGATTATAGACAGACAAGCTTAACTATATATACGGAGCGTGTTGTATACATCCGCATTAACTTGATATACTCTGTACCACAAGTGATAGTAAAGAGAGGAACGAACAAAGAGATGAGATGAGAACATGTAAAGACATGAGGAAAATTTGAATGATGGGTAGCAAATACGATGACATGCATATATAAGTGAGATTAACAGTCACAACTGTAAGGAGGGTCATAGGCTAACGTAAATTTACAGTTTAAATTCGCAATAAAATGCCCGAAGAAAAAAATTGCATTAATAAAAATTCTGGAATTTATGATTTAATATATTTTTATAGATCTTAAGAGTCATTACAATTTATTACTTTTCAATTTGATATTAAATTTAAAAACAAGTAAAAACACTTTCAACGGTATAGCCCATCATTGAATACTTCACGCAACTCTGCAATTATGTTTATATATCGTCTTGTCGCAGGTGTTACATGGGAAGTGGTGGAAAAAAGATTTAATTCGAGGATACTTCGCTGAAAACATCTTAAAAATTCCGGCCTTTAGATTGAATGCAAGAAAAAAAGGCAGGCAGACGGATGGACGATAAGCGTAGATTAAGAGAATGCTTCTGAATCGATCGGTATAAAAAATATGGTTCTATTTCAAGCCCTTCTGAGTGTTGCATATATCCGCATAAACTTGATATACCCTTGTATCACAAATGATATAAGGTATAATAAAACGCATTACTGGGACATAATACCGAGAATCATCAAAGAATTATTTAAGTACTATGGCTGTTACGACACAGAATTAAAAAAAAAAAGTGAAGAAGAAGTTGACTATAAATAAATCCTATATAGTTGCGACTTTCCGTCCGTCCGTCTTCTTTTACAATTACGTTATTCCACTCCTTTTTAAAAAAGGTTCGTATCATTGAATTGTGATTTTTAGTATACTCTAGGCTTTTTTTACAATTCTCAGGAAATCTATTACAAATTATTTACAGAAATTTAATAATAACTTTACAAGGTTTTAATTAGCTTTTATATTACGATTCCACTCTCTTGACTTAATTTTCCACTGACTTTGCCTTCCGCAAATATTCTACTTGTATAATACGTTACAAGCTGGATACCATTTCTTAAATACATCGCGACTCTTTTAATCCGTTAATCCTTTTTAGCTTTTCCGCTACATTTTTGCTAATTATTGTTAATCTTTTTGTCAATCGCTGCTGCATGATAAAGGTAATGAATGTGTACTTGCTTTACACGTTTCTTAAGAATTTTGTTTTTAGAAATTCAACTAATTTCCATGAAAAGTAAAATATTACGAGTGATACTGGCCTATCATTATACCCTCAAGCACTTGTGGAACAGGGTACACTAAGCTTGTGCGGATGTAGGTAAGATCCGGAAAGACTTGAGATAGACCCATCTTTTATGATATTGGTCGATTGAGCTAGTGATTCTGAATGTCTGTCCGCCTCTGGGTTTTCGAAAATAAATATCAGAAAATGGGACCAAATTTCGTTTCAGAAAAGTCATATCCTCATAGATTTTGATATGTAGCATGAAGGAATCGATTCCTATCATCCTGCAACATTACCGTTATTTGGAGTTGAATGTGCGGTCAAGTTTTTATTTTTTTGCCTTATTCTTAATCGTACGGGAATGAGAAAAATATATTGGAAATTGAATGTGTATGTGAATGTGCATTTCTGGACGAATGCAAAAAACTTTACACACTTTCCTTATGCCAAGCGATGTAAGGGAAATGAATTGTTTCGGTTTTCACATGATGAGAATTGAAAGAAAAAAATCATTGCGCCGTATGGTTGCTTGCAAGAAATGCAACATATCACATGTATTGTGCTAAGTAACAAGTGATATTCATTTATTTGCTATAGACTGCGTAACACATGGCAACAATAAACAAATAAATGTACAATACTAATATGAAGACCGAGTAACATGACAAACAAAGTGTTTTATCCATGGACGGACACACAAGCAAGACACGTGTTAAAATTTTCACACAACATACGCCAGCACAACAGCACACAGTCAGACTTTTATGACGAAAGCATGTCTTTCTTTACAAGCAATATATCAACCATAACCAGGAAGAAGAGCAGCTAACGTAAATACATAATGCATAAGTGTGCTAACCAAGGGTCTGAGCATCATTTTTATGCATATATCTAAACTTTTCATATAGATAGCACGACAGGGAGCAATGCAGAGTGACAAAAAAGGGGAGAAAGAAGGAGAGAAAAAATTTTTTTTTTAAATTTTATTTACAAGATTTATGGATTGCATTCTTCTGGGAAAATGCTAAAAAATGAATAAAATATGATCCTGTATGAAAAATTTGATGAAATGAAGCTTTTTTTCGTGTACCTTTCTATCATATATAGATATGCATATATATATATATATATATATATATGTAATATATAATATAGGTAAACGTATTTCAATAGGGATATGAATGTATATGGCGCGGAAAAGTTTTTAGAAAGTCTCTGAGGATGAATTATGAAAATGAACACAGGAAGTAAAAGAAATAATTGAAAGCATATACACAAACATTTCCTATGTCGATTTTTAAAGAAAATTTTGCAAATTTGATAGAGACATTTTTTTTGAGAAAAATTAAAATTACATATAAAAATTTAATATCCTATAAATTATAGATGGTTCTGTTACATCAATATTATCGAGATAGGGATATGCAAAATTGTGTTTCGAGCTCGGTAATCTGATTGGCTTTTTGCATTGCTTTTCAGCTGTGCCTTGAAGTTGACTTTCATTTTCATACCCACCTCTGAAGGGTAGCGGTATTTTCTTTTTATCAAAATGTTTGCAACACTCAGGAGGAAGCCTCAGGGACTACGTACAAGCACGTATACATATTCTTGATCAGCATTAAATTTTGCATAGCCTCATGTCCTTCCGTATGTCCCCTGTTTGCTTGCATATTTTATTTGCCTATCTGTAATTATGTAATGGCTGTGGCGAACATTCGTTTGGTTGTAAGTCGTCCAAAAGTCCCGCGTCAGTACAAAGTAAAGTGATAAAACGCAAAAAAAAAAATGATTATTTTCCTCATTACGCCTAAATATATTTGCTGGTGCACGATTTCTCATGACTTGATGATAAAAATACGAATGACTCTTTGCTCAAAAAAGTATTAGGTTAGCACAAATCCTTATCTTTAATTCCCTTGGAAATATTGGCGAAAGTATGCTTCAAAATAAGTATGAAGTGTTGCAATGTATTCTACGTATTAAAGGGTGTAGACGCTAAGAAGGTCAAATAGTTGTTGGAAGTCGTAGATGGCCATCGGAAGTGAACGACTCGTGATATTGAATGAGTTATAAACAAAAAAAAAAAAAAAAAAAATTAAATTATGATGTATAATTTTATAGAGCATATCTCAAATTTTCTTCAAGGCAATGGAATTCGTGTTATTTTTCTGTCTAAGCATTTTTGGATTTTTTTTTGCAAACTTTAAAAATAATTTTTTTTTCATGTTTGCTTTTTGGATGAATCGGCTGCTATTTATATGTCCCTGGCTGTACACATCTTCTGAAAACTTCAAATTCTAACGGTTATAAATGAATCAATAAAATATTTTATATATATGCTTTTGCTTTCCTTGCTCGGCATAAAAATTGTAAGGTAGGCGTGACTTTCACTCGACCAGTACAATATTTCGGGTTGAAATATCACATAGCTGAGCTAAGCATTTCTGCCGAGCGTTCGACCAACATCTGTTATCGACAACAGATGACATTTTTCTTATTGCCTATCCTTAACTCTCGTTCCTCTCTTTCTAGCTTGTAAAGTTGTCGAGCAGCCTTTGAACTTTGTTTGTTTACCTCTTAACAATTATAATAAAGTTTCAGTAGTTAAGGATTTTCATATAAATAATAAAAATCGCTGACAAAAGACTATATAGAATAAAAAAATTAAGTAAAGGTTTTATTGACATAAATTATTTATAATTATTTCATTTTGACGCTAACATGTAGAGGGAATTAATGGATTGAACTTATCCTGAATATAATTTCTTGTTTGCTATTTACTCGAATAGTGAATATAAACATTTGTTGAGTAAGGAAAACATTATAGACTAGATTCGTGTAGTCATCTGACATGATGATTTTGTTCTTCCACGATCTCACTTGATTTGTAACAATTTTACGTTTATCACTTCACACGTAGCATGAGTTTATGAAAATTTCATTCCTTAAATCATTTTATTGCTTTATATATGCCATAAATATAGAATGAAATGAATGAATAATTTCTTGGCTTCGAAAATACATTTTTTCATAGGAAGTTTATGTTACTCAGTAGCTCAGTATTAGGTACTTGCATATATTTTGGTCATTTCCGCTTTTGAAAAAAAAAAAGCTTTCATTGAGAACACTTGGTACATACATATATACTAAGAAAAATATTTTCCATCATTTTCGACAGTTTCCAGCAATATGTCTATACCTTGGTATTGGTTTGGCAGCAATGCAATTATTCTTCAGCCATGTCGAGTGCATTGATGAGTCGATCGATCATGAACAAGCGGTAAACAGAAGATGCTGTGTCTGGGTATTGCAAAACTTCCCATTCGTGCTATGTGTCTGTTAAACGTTATTGCTCGTCTTTTCTACCGCAATACATCGTTTCATTTGGTCAATTGATGTCCGTAGACATGTGTAGTAACAGTTTCTTTCGCTTTTAGCAGCTCGTAACCATCATATGCACAACAAAATTTTATTGCTATGAATATGCCGCTTCGGTGTCAGTGTGAGTGGCTCGCCTGGTCTAAATCATGACTTTTTGCGCTTGGGTTTGCCAGTCATAATGTGCTCTTCTTTTTTTTCTCTGGCAAGCCGTTTCAGTCAACTCGACTCAATCCCCCTTTTGGATCTATCAGAGAAACAGCTGATTCACTAGGCCTTGTGAAAGTTCTTTGAATGTTTGGGTTTCGGTTTGCATTCAATAAGTCTTGCAATTCATTATCTTCGTCCTTTGTTCTTAACATCATAATCATCATTTTTAAAGGGCTGAAACCAAAACCAATACTTAGGATATGGCATCACAGTACGCTTCCAAAAGTGTTTGATGGGCGTCGCCAGTAGATTGATTCCTTCAAATCAAATGAATACTGGAAACACTGAATAACTGAACCAAACTAAATGGAAAATTCTTATTTTATTATAGAGTAAAATTGAAGCAACTGTTGTGTCTATTGGCACTATGCATTAGTTTCTAATTTTCATTAATATATATCGCCGGTCAAAATACATGCAAGCACCTGTAATATATGCAGACATTCAAATATGTTTATAAATAGAATACGTAGATTATTGTTATGAATTTGAAATGATTTTTATTTTTCATTTTTTTTTTTCCGTTTTGTTCATGCATACATTTACATTCTACATAAAAACGTAGACTACATTCATACATCGTTGTAACATATGTTCTACAAATTTTCACCATAATCTCTCGTTGTCATATGATAGTTGTCCGACAAAAGTATTGAATAAAAGTTCATAAACACATAAATCTGTGTGCGTGTGTGTTATGCATATGAAATGCAATACAATCTCATGTGAATACATTTGCTTACGCACACGTGCACAGTACAATTTTAATGGGAATGTTGTCACATTTAAAAAATATCTGTGGGCCTGTGTTCATATATATATATATATATATATGAAGTGCTTAGGATTTTATCTATCTATTCATCGTTGCTATTTTCATGCGTTTGCGATGAATGTTTTTGTTTTTCAGCGATCAAAAGTGATCATCATTAGCAAGCACATCAATAATGAATTTACAACATGTGTTCGACACATTTTCACATTGAAAGTGTATAAAGTAACGCGTATGTGAAAGTATGAAAATGTTTACATTTATCCGTGTAAGCTTCTTTTTCTCATTTATTTTTAAATTCAAAGCTTGAAATTTAATTGTAAGTAAGTGCTTAGTGTTATAATATCCTTGTACTATGGTGTTTTTAAATGAAGCTTCAATCTAAAGCATGTAAATTGGGTATCGTTGAGTACATTTAGTCGTAAATTTTTCCATATAATAGAATCGAGTGTTACTTTGACTTTAAATTTCAAGTTAATTGCGTAAACTTTTTAACATTTTTATGATGGCTATATCCGGCAGCAACAGTAAAAATTTATTAATTTTTTTGGTCAGCTAATAGCTTCAGCTTTACAGCTTCGCCTAAAATTCTCAAAAGCTTAAAACTTGTATATTTTCTTATCCTTTACCGCAGTTTGTGTAACGTTGTTATATTATTGTTAATGCCCTTGGTGCAGCTGTCGCACTTCTTCTCTAAATTTGAATTCCTTTTCTTATATTGAAACCACACGCTTTTCCTTTTCTTAATTAAATTCTATTACATATAAAAAGGAAAACAATAAACAACAACACAAATGTTTAATATTATAATGACATCTATATATGATATCCACGTTGTAGGTTATATTGACCTTGAGATGTGTTACTTCGATGTCCTATTATTGCTGAAACAATTTAACAATCTTTCAAGAAATACATCCACTGTAAAAACAACAATGAAATACCTAACGATGGTGAAGATATTTTTACAAAAGTACATCCGATACGTTTCTAAATACCTCGGTACCGACAGAATTTCAGGCCATTGATGAAATTATATTAGCTTTCAAAGGCAAGCATAGAGTCAAACAGTATGACAAATCCAAACGAAAGAAGTGAAGATTCAAAGCTTTGGGTAGAGCCTCTCAAAGTAGATCTGCATCGAAATGTAAGACGTCTCTCGATGTCTATCTCTCTCTCTCCCCAAATATTAACAAAGAATAGTACTGCGCTGCGACTATGTGAAGGCTTAGAGATTGGAATCCATAAACTATTTTTGGATAATCTATTCTGCCAACGAGTATATTCGTCATGGATGCTTTAAGAATAACTAGAATATCTGCTGGTTCTAGCAAGCTCGTTGTAGAAAAGTATTTCCGTTGGCATGAGCAAGAATCAATTTCTGTTGCCTTATCTTCTAAAAATATAACACTGCTAAGGTGATCTCTCAGTTATATCACTCGCATGATTTCTTGTTACGCCGGTGCGCAACTTGAGGAAAATGTACAAAGATGGGATCATAAAAAGAAGAAATACATAGCAAGAATTGTTGTTGCAAAAGTATATAATCATAAATTTGTAAGGGATGTAGATACATGTGATCATATGATGACATCGCCACTTGCTAAGCTCATCGATCCACCATAAGGTTGCCCGACATACACTCAATCTATTTATCATTTCCCTATCTTCAGGGTTTAGATGAGGACGTTTGTATTTGCAATAACAAACACTTGTTTCTAATACTCGAGTAGCCGTTTACTCTATGCATAGGGACAAAATGGTGTCTGTCTGTAGAGACGCTTAACGAATCCAGTAAGAAGCCAACCAGCCCTGTAGGATTGGCAGATGGATGGTTTCAAAATGAGTTGATCAAAACAAAATGTTGTCGTTAATATTCGGGAAACATGTTCACTCCTATGTAATAAGAATGCGAAAATAAATTTATCCATTTGGGGTAAAATAGTACCCACTAATATATTCCCCTGTTATTACTAAATCATGTGCCAGCAAGCAACTCTGTCGTGGCGTAGTATAAATGGAAGGCAACAAAACTAGCCATAGCAGAGACGATCACCGGCCTTACAGTAGTAAGGTCCTAACGAGCCATAAGTCGGGATCGTCTGCTTTTGCTCTTGACCTTGGCAAATTGGCAAGATTGGGGAATTTTCTTTTTTCCTGCCACAGCGGCGATGCCTGATGGATTGTTCCACTGCACTTATCGTCGGCCGCGCTTAGCTAGGAAACTCTGCTCTGACGGTGACGCCCGCTTGGAATCTTCCCCTGCACTCATCGTCAGCGGCACTTATTTAGAGCAGAGCGAGGAGTCACTTTGGGAGAGAGAGAGAGAGAGAGAGACTAGGAGAGCAAAGAGAGGCGATCGCATCGTAAAGAGAATGGCTAACGCGTACGAGACTATATCGAGGACAGCAAATCGTTCATAATAAATTTATTTTTACGTTAATGAAAATCGAGAGAGAAAGCTAAAAGTGCAGGAGTTTTAATCGGTGACGTGGACAGCAGAAAAAACGCGACACTCTTTGTAATAAATGGACCCTGGCGCGTCTCAGCTGACTCGCACATTAGGAAGCAGAGAAATACCAGTTTACAAGCTGCATTAAAGTTGGTCCTGAAATCAGAGTGGATCAGAGGAATGCTTACGAATTTGGCGAGCCGGAGTAGATTCTTCATGCATATACACATTTAAGGCAAACATTTTGGAAAAATCTTTGCTATGATTCCGGTACCTGTACAAAGGACTGACCGTAGACATGGAATAATATGGTTTCGCCTAATTAGTTAGAATGTACTCAAGCTTTACCACCTTATATCAGTCTACCATTTGATGGCTTTCCTGTCAACGCAAGGCATGTCGATTGTCAACTATTTAAATTAAATGATAGATGATTTCGCTATGGTTCAATGATACTCAAAGATATTACAAGCAATTTTTTAGGTTGTCTGTGTTATTTTAATTTTCCTAACTTCAATATTTTTATAATAACAGTGATGATGATAATGATGATGATGATAATGATGATGATGATGACCATGATGAGTGTGACATTTTTTGCTACTGTTATTTGTCATTTTTTATTGCAAGTGCTGTGAAGATTAATTAAAAACTACCATTAACAAAAAAACAAGTCAAATCATTAATTTTTTTTTTTTTTTTATTTGCAAGAAATCAACGAATGCGGCATATTATGGTGTGGCTTAAATTACAATGGGAGAGTATATGCATTTCAATAAAAAAAAAAAAACCCTATTCACTAAATGTGATTTATGACTAGATAGCGTGACCTCTCGCTCTCTATGGGTGGCTTTCTATAAATAGTTTGGCTTGAACCATGTTTTGAAATATAAATGAAAAATATTTTAATAAACTAGCCGCACATATAGCATACACAAGTTGCAATTAATTTCTTGTAAATTACATGCCAGACAGCGAAAGCTTTAATTAAAAACAAAAAAAAAAAAAAAAGAATTGTAAATAAAAAGGTAATAGAAAGATATTATTAAAGAACTTTTTTCTTCCATATGTTGATTGCTTATCATTTCTTTGTTTTTAGACATTTGAAGAGAGAGACAGACAGAGAGAGATAGAGAGAGAGAGAGAGAGAGTGAGCAAACGCCCTCTAAAACTGCATAAAGGCATTATATGGCATAAGGGCAAGTCCTACACGTATATAAATGATGACGTCATTATTACGCGATTTATAGGCTGACTATCCTGATTAACACATATGGTGTCACAGTTAAAATTTGGACTATTAGGGAATATATGTCTTATGTTAAGTAGCTGGCGGTCATTTCATTGGACCACGAAAAGACGAAAAAAATGCGCCGGTTTTTTGCAAGGCATGCTTCGATGCAAAGCCATACGAAGGTGACATCCGAACTCCTCGAGCTTATGCGGAAGCAGTGCGGCTGTCCGGGTTTTGACCCCAGTGTATTGCCACTAGTTGGTAGTGCGCGGCGACCACGTCCATTATATAATGAAAAAGAAAGCATAGGTTATGTATGCGTGGGATTTGCGCAGGATATGTCTAAAGGATACATTTTTATCAGTCTTCTATCCCCCCCAAGATAGTTACGATGCAGATGCACTATATATTACGAGTTTTACACGCAAATCAAGTTTCGCTTCTATTCATTTGATCAAGGATATAATTATGCATTATACTTACTCACTCGCGCTTTATTAGATGGAGTTATTATTTTGAAGAAATCATTATTATTATAAAAAATCAACAGGCAACAGGCTATGCAGTAATTTTTCAGTAAAGATTTGTTTGACGCAGGCGAACGTCTCGAAACGATTGGAGAGAAACTCAAAATTTCAAGAAATTTTTTGCAGCTAAGGAACTTGTTATGGCCTGTTTCGGAACGTTCAAACCATCAATGAAGGCGTTAAATATATTTGGTCTTCTAAAGACTTATAACAGTGGCTTCTCTCTTTAAACTATTTTTGGATCACACATACACCGTATGACATCATCGCTAGGTGTTTTTAAAGCGTTTTGACATATTTCTAGCAACCATTTTAATGAGCATAATATAATTGCACATAGTTACACATATACACATATAAAATAAACAAACATCAGTATTAGAATGCATGAATTTCTAAGTCACTCTTTATATGTATATGTATGCAGCTTATAAATGGTATACAATTCTTCTTCCAACGAAAATCAATTTCAATTTGCTGCTCTCCCTCTCTCTCTCTCTCTCTCCCTCTCTCCTTCATAATCCTATACTGGCTGTCCTATCTTGGCTGTGAAACTCTCTCAAGTTAATGTCTGCTATTGTACTGATTAAAATAATGCATGTATGTAAGTGAAAAGGCTCATTGAGATGCTATGTTGCTTTCAATGGGAAAATGTTTTACAGAAATGAGTTTTCCATTTAATGCTTTAAAAGCTTAGCTCCCTTTGGAACAGTTGTTTTATTTTTCTATCAATTCCGCGTCCCCCCTTCAGAGAACATATGCATTTCTTTTTATTGAAAATGATAAATTTTTCCATATAAAATTTTAATGCAATTTATTTTAATTCAATTTGATGAGTGTGAAAGAGAAGGAGAGAGAAATGGTGGAAATAGAGAAAATGAGTGCTATTGTGTATTCATAACTAATTAAATATCAATGACATGGTTCGAATGAAACTGGAACGTGCGCAAATTAGGTGACGAAAGGCAATATTTTCGCCCTTCTGGGGGTCTCTCGATGAGAAAGGAAGATTTTTTTTTTTTTTTGTCTTCTAGAGATGTCTGCGAAAACTGGAAGCTTTTAGTTATAGAAAATCTAACAGAAAGGTCTGCTGCCTTTTGACTGCCAGTTAAGGATTCTGCTTGTACTAGATATGCTAGATTTGTTGCTTTAAGGGATACAAATACATAACGGAGGTTCTCTAACATATATGCTCAATAGTAGTCCACATATGGCGTATTCCTTTTCAAGGAAGCCTGGCCATCGGGGGAACAGAGGTGCTATGAATGCAAAATTTCGTATTTTAGTGCTTCTGTGGTTATGACATAGTAGGCCATCATTGATTTTCTTTAATATTTTCTAACTTGCACAAAATTTCAAAGAATCTCCGTGAAAATGCTGGCAAAACTTGCTTGGCGGACTAGGGCTTGTTTGTTCGTGCTTGTAGTTCGCCGAATACAATTCGAAGGCTGAAACGGCTTGCGAATTATTGGCTCTTGCGTACGCTTTTGCACTAAATTAGATTCGAAATATATAAATGTGATTGAAAAATATAAATAACTTTTTACTCAATAAGTTGATAGGATGACATAGAGATGTAGATGACTATCAACGAATCCGTATGATCTTTAGATAGTAAAACGAAATGTATGAAAATTTCATGAAATTTCGATCATTAGAATTGGACAAGTCAAAGTTGTATTAATGACTTATTGAGCGATGTTTTATGTATATATGTATCGCTTCCAACTTAAAATTTTCCGTATCTTTTCGATCTAAATTTAAAATTTATATAAGTAATACATGTGTGTGTGCACTAGGAGATCTATGTAAGATATATTTTGTCATCGTCATTAAGGTCGTCAGTCCAAAGTATCAATATGTACTAAAAATTTTGATCTTTTAAGTATATAACATACCTACGTATGGATTCCCTGAAGTCGGTTATAGTATTGATAAATGAGACAACAAAGCCGGTATTCGTCAACAAGTAGACGTAGAGTGTAAACAAAATAATATCTCTATAAATATTTTTTTGGCCGGCTGTACGGTTTCAAACTAAATTAATTTGTTTTCCTCTATTGAATATATATATATATATATATACAACAGCTTGTTTTCAATTTTCTCTGCTAAATCATTTGTCAACAAAATTTGTCTAATTTTCCAATGCTAACACATAAGAGATTCAATTTATTATCAACATCAATCTCTTACTGATATCTGCAACCTATTCAAGTTCATTTGTCATTATATGAAAAGCAACAACAATAATAACAACAAATAAAAACAAAATACTCATCCCTGGATACATTCCCTGGATATTTACGAGAGCATAAGTTTGTACATGTGAATGTTAGATACATTATAGCAAAATTTTTTTTTAATATCAAACGAGTAAATTGTCTGTGGAGATATAATGGTTGATATGCTTATGTGCACAGCTACAAGCCCACGTAAAGCATTGTTAATCAAATACATACATACATCTAAGTACAGGTAATCGAGAATGTTTACTTACACCATAGTCTTATAAACGGAATACCAAAGTGAAATATATTCCTTATATCACATTATGACGTGTGGGCATGTCCAAGATGTTGAAGTGCTCTTAAAAATTTTTACATATGAATAGCAAAATGAAATGTCAAATTGTTGGCATTAACCTACGGTTAAGGCAAGTGAAAACTTTTTCACTTCACTAAAATTCGTAGGTTTTCGTGACGAATAGATAGATAGGCGAATGGGGGAAATGGACAGATAATTGATTGTTCGGAGGGGCGGTTGCGTATAACTTACTTTCGTAACGTACAGACGGGTAAACAAAAGGGCGAATAGACAAATAATGGACGAATGGTCGGATAGATATGTGTACGAAAATACGAGCAAATAATTTGATTGCGTAAGAATCCCAACTCAACAAGCTCTCTTCCTCATCAAGGAGCCATCAAACAGGAACATATTCCAGAGCAAAGTACACATGTTATGGTCCAATTATATATTCTAGGACATAGTCAAGGTCTACTAAAGATAGAAATAAATTACTTTGATTATTAATTTGTCCGCATTTTTTTTCTTTATAGAGTTAATCACTCAGAGTATGCTCCGTACACCTGTAACATTTTCATGGGCAGAAAACAGTGGGAAAAGAGATATTGAGTTCCGTTGTAGTCTAGTGAATCCTATCCCGCCTAATGGATTATCAATCGCTAAGTGTGTGTTATGGCTTTACGGACTGAGTTTACTCACTTTAGTTACGAGACCAAGGACGATTAAACATCAATGAAGCTGCGACCTGGTATTCGAAACCCTATTCAACTCTTTGTTTGTACGATCATATATATATATATATATGCGTACATCCTATAAATACGTATATATATGAATGTACAGTAAGAACTTGCTGCATGAATTTTTTTACGAATTGTTACACTGTTTGAAATGTTTTTTTTAATTAAACCAGATTGGATTGCTGAGATGGAAGGAAGTTGAGTAATAATGCAATGGGAGATCTATAGGAATATTTAATGTAAGCTTAACTTCCGATAATAACTTTTTAAGGAAGGTAAGCGCGGGCATTAGAATCCAATTGGAAATTTAAGAATCATCCATATAACCTTGACTATGCTATGGAGGGTCTAAGAATTAAGTCCTTAAAAGTAAATTCAATAAAAAGTCTAGTTGTTAAGAAAAAATTTGATTAATAAGATGGTGAACGCAAATATATTTTATTAACTGTATATCAAAAACAGTGTGTGATTGATGACTTGCCGTGTCGTAGTGTATAAGAATCAAATTTCAGCAGTAACATGTTGTGGTAACAGCACTAATAAAAAATATCAAAAAAAAAAAAAAAAAAAAAAAAAAAAAAAAAAAAGGAAATTTTAAAAGTAAATTGTCAAAAAATATTGCTAAACAAGAAAAAAAAAAAAAACAAAAATACAAAAAGAAAGACCAAATAAATTGCGAATAAAAAAATTGCTATGTCTACCGCACACAATAATATAATAGAAAGCTTTAATGTCACTTCAAATGGAAAACAATTTATTTTTCCTTCACAGCACAAGTGTTTGTGGGGTTTTTTTTTGTTTCTATTTTCTTTCATTTTTAATGCTTTTATTAAATTTTTATTTTTATTTTTATTTTTTTGTTGGCCTTGTTGCAATTGTTTTAATGTATTGTACACTTGCTTGTTAAATATATTTTTGTTAACAGCGATGACTATTGTATATATGTGTGTATGCGTTGGTGTGCTTTTGTTTTCGTCAAGTGCAATTGATTTGTTTTTAATTTTAAGTGTTGTTTGTGCTTTACAGGCTACACTGCACAGCTTCGAAGTGGTTGACAAAGTAACGACAACAAAAGAATTTTCTTTTTGTTTATTCAATCAAAACAAGCAAAAAATGAAGAAAATTCCAAACTTGCATGTAATTCCTCCCTGTTGAGAATTTTTTCTGTAAATGATTTCAAAGTTGAATTGAATTTGAACATTCAAAGAATGTTATCCTAATGTGCTACGCGTTTTTATAACGAATCATACCACGACGTGACTCCCAGCCACTTATACGAATCATGGGTATAACTAAAATCTAATTAGATTTGTTTACACTTAAGATTTATTTATTATCTAAGCAAGTCATATAAATACATATAATATAATTCGTCGGTTATATACTCCTTCATTTTGAACTATATAAAGATAAGAAGACCTTCTTAAGATAAGAAAAAATTTATTTGTTGAGGCAAGTTCCGCATAGACAGTGGTTCGACTTGTAGCTCGTAAAGATGATACTGCGATCAACATTTTGAAATTTTTGGGTCCATTGGATCCTACCTGTCGAAGGTTTCCTTTCTGACGGTGAGACTATGAATCGCATCGTGGTATAATGCTATGCATTTTGTGTAAAGGCTTAATTTTGATATTGCGACTAACTTTAAATTTAAACATATTTTCTTCTTTTGTTAATTTTTAATTTAAAGCAAAATAATAAAAAAAACTCAGAAAGTTATATTCACCTAGGGCCGAACCACACATACCTACTACTATTAAAATTTTTAGCGCCACATACTTTTGTCTATATTTCACCTTTTGATTCGCTAAAAGGCATCGCTAAAAAGAATTAATCCACTACGTCGTGACGTTCAACATGATTAATGTAGAATTAACATACGACATAGCTTGTCGCATTCTATTCACCAAGTTCTTTTGTTTGATACCCATGCCGACGATATTGTGATGAAAAAATTAATCCACTACGCCGTGACATCCGCGATATTTAACTTGAAGTTAACCAAAAAAAAAAAAATACTGGAATTTTTCGTAAAGTAAATTTCAACCTTGTACCTTTCATAATTTGCAAAGTAAGTAATGGGTAAAAATTCACAAATTTTTGCTTAGAAAAACAGAGTTGTATTCAGGTTGCGCTTTGCTGCCAACTTGTGCACCGACCAATATAGATCACTGTCATATCCAAACTGCTGGCTGAAATTTCCATTTTTTTCTACCAAATGTGTAGCCGATATTTCCATTTTTTGTGACCAGGAGACTGTCAACAGTACATACCGGACAGATGGCTTAATCAATGCAGAATTTCAAGCCGATCAAGAATATGTTCACTTTATAGGATCTCTGAAATTTCCTTTTGAATGTCGTAAACATTTGGAAGAGTCTAACATGAAGTAATCAAAAGAATTCAAGTTGAAAGTTTAAAGAAAGCTCAAAGGTGATCATCATGATCAGGTTAGGGTTAAATAAACTGAGAAGATTCATTGAGTTATTGAGAATTGGGGAACAAAAAATAAAATCTAATTTCTAAACATATTCGTCAACGAAACGAAAGCTTTGTAACGGATATATATCACTTTAGTGGATTTCAGATCGTAGATAGGATTAATTATAAAAGGCCCATGCCTTAGTGCTCTTATCGCCGTCTTATGGGGAGAATTTTACGCGAAGAATTTCCTCCTTCGACTGCTTTAGCTTTAGTATATATTGGCCCAAATTTCGCCAAATTGCTTCGTAATAGTAAAACGCTATCTATCCTAAACAAGTTTAAGTAACTTTTAAAAAAGATTAAAAATTGACATCATTTCGTGGAACTCAACTTTAACTTCTCTTAGCATGACGGTGAAGGTTATGTCGTCTTGAGGAAATGAATTGCATTCTTTTTTGCAAAAATTTAAAATTGCTAAAGTAATTCTTTGTTGCCAGCGTAATAAGTTTCCTTTAATGCAATCTGGGAAAAGATATTACTTCAGCTGACTTGAATTTTCTTACTTCGTATGTATATACATATAAATGTATATATGTATATATATAATAAATATGAAAACATATATATATATATATATATATAGTTTTAACACTTTTGCACTTAAATCGAGGGAATACTACGATGCACTCAACTAAATCAAACGTTATAAAAACGAGAAGTAAGTAAGGATGATGGCGATGAAGGAGTATTTACTCGCAGACGCATATATGCTCTGTAAAATACTTTGTTTATATTGTGAATGGTAGTAAGCCAGGAAACGAGCGCATATTCATGCGTACATATAAACATATAAATATGTATTACACATAAACATACATTAACATACATACACATACGTACATATGCATGTGTAAAGATATGAATGAAGTGCCTTAATATAACCAGCATAAATTTAAAATGGTAGAGTGTGACACATTTTCTTTTGTATGCTTTTGTATATAAAATAAAACGCAGACACACACACATACAGAGGAGACAGAAAAAAAAAAAAACGCACATACACACACATATATATATATATATATATATGCATTGTATGCGTTTTCTATAAGACCAATGAACTCCGTTATGCTATCATATAAATAATTTTAATTAAATTTGAAGGAAGAAAAAAAAAAAAACCCCAGGAACAAAAACAACCACACACATATATATATAAATATATGTCTTGGAACAAAAAAAAAACTTATAGGAAGTTTCTTCTTCTTTTTTTTGTTCTTTTTTTGTTTTTGCAATATTCGGCCAGAGTTTGTGTAAGTAATTTTAGAAATTCCCGTTGATTACATAATTTCAGAGGGGGGGGGGGGGGCCGGCGGCGGCGCGGGGTAAGCGCGAATTATGTGTAAATATGAATTTTAATCTGATTCTCGGGCCAAAACTAGCATCAAATTATTATTGTAACATCACTAAGAGAGAACCGCATCCTTTAATTAAAATACAATTTTAGCGTTTAATATGCATAAAGGCCGGACATGTTCGGTCATATAACTTGTATGAATTCAAACTAATATATGCATATATTTATATGTGTACACTATGTATACAAATTCAAACACACGCACATATATGGATTACGGGTTTTTCGGCAAAAACAAAAAAAAAAAAAAAACAAACAAATTTCTATCCCTTGTAAACATACAGCATAATATTTGTAATTCCTTGGGTCCATTTGTTGATGTGCTTGCAAAACTATGTAAATGTTATTCGTTCGTTTGTTAATTCATTCATTCATTCGTTCATTCATTCATTCATCCATTCATTTGCGTATTTATATTTCGGTAAGCATATATTTCTCACATATATATATATATATATATATATATACGTGAAGTTATGTTTGCATATCTATCTGTGTGGAATTTAGGGATTTTTGTATAGAATTACTTGTTTGCGGTCATTAAAATTACCGCATAACTATGGCTTTATAAGGCTTACATATGTATGAAAGAGGGCAGTTAATGCACACCTATACAGGTATACACCTATATAGATAGAGAATTCTAACTAATTGCGAAACTAATATAAAAATAAATAAAAAAAAAAAATAAACCTCCAAACCTCCATCAGACATACACAAACACTTTAACAAAAAGAATTAAAGATGTATATGTATGCACTGTTGAGACAACAAAAAATATCCGGTTTGACGTAGACAAGCGATTGAGAGAAACTAGACAAGAGATAGAGATGAGGTGTGAGCTGCATATAAAGCAGTTTTTGAAGAGAAAAATTGCTACACTTTATTACTTTTGCATATGAATAAAAATAAGTGTACAACATTAATAAAATAAGAACAAAAAAAAAATAAAGTGTTAGCAACATTTACTTGCTCCAAAACGAATTGTGAACACCCGTCACGTCGTTAAATGTTATTTTTTTTATTTTTATTTATTATGGGCATGCCCATAATTTCTCAGTTGGCGCAATCAAGCAATTATATCGAGTTGTAAATTATTTATAATATTTTCAAATTTTTTTTTAACGCGCTTCTTTTGCAACGGAAATGGAGAATTTCAAATCTGGATGTGTTTGCTCACTCTTTAACTTTCCCACCACTTTTTCCGGGATAAGAAGGATTAGATAATCCTAACAAATATTTATGCCTTACCATTTGAGAGAAAGTGCCATAATCAAATTTGTTTCCTGACTGATTCAAAATGGGCGTGGCAGGCTATATAAGCAACGAATTTTTACATAAATCTATTAATTTTTGTTGTCCTATTGTTATAACTTATTATATTTTTTTCTTTTGCCACTTGTGAGGGTAAGGGGTTAATGTTCTTTAGGGCTAATGCGTTTTTTTTTTATCAAAGAAAGAGTTGCATTCAAAAAAAAAAAAAATTAATTTGCCGCTCAATAAGTTCCAGCATTAAGTGAAAAAGTACACTTTCTTTTTCGCAAAATGCGAATTCGACAGACTCCTTTAAGTATAATACAATCATTTTTATGAAAGAATATTGTCAAGGCCATCAAAATGTGTTTTTTTCATCTTTTAAATTCAAACTTTTTCCTTGGGCCCACTTTTCTGATATTTGTATATAGATAACAATCGCTGGTGACCAAATTTGGAGAATGTGATGAACGCGCGATAGAAAGTTGAACAGCGTATCACGAATTTTTGGTCGGCTTATGGCACGAACGAAAAGTGTTTTAGTGAAAGCGAACATTTTCCCGCCATTTGGAATAACTTTTCCTTTTACTTTAATCGACCCAAAATATATCGATTTTCCTAATTACATTCTTCTTCTTCTTTCTTCTAACTTTCCACACTATGCAAAGGAAAGGAGAACCTTTTGCATTCAAAAATACCAAGAACTAAATCTTTCCAGCTAACGCTACGGTCATTATCGTTTTTCACGCCATTCACTACGTCCTTTCAGTTCAGCAGTGCCAATTATGCTACGCTGCATAAAAAAGAGCTTCTTGTTATGGTGAAACAGCTTCCAAGCACTTTCCGGTTCAGTAATACATCGACGCTCTATTTCTACTGTGAATAAATTTGATGTACATTTGGGAAATAGATTTCTCATGGCCTAGTTTTAGAAGAAAAGAACAAATTTGAAATTTTTAGGATATCAGTTATCTCTAGTAACTTAATTTCCAGATTATCGAGAATATCTAATATTATTCACTCGTATAAGCACTTTTCTTTTCGTCGGAGAAGAGCTGCCATACCACGTTCTAAGCAAATGTTAAGGTTGAATAGTATTTTTCTCTATCAAAAAGCAATGTTTAATTCACGTAGGTGCTTTAAATTCTCCCATTGTTATGGGATATAACAAACATGGCGCTTCTGCAATCAACTCCCTAAGTCGTATCCTAATGATCAAATTGACATTAAATTTTGGCAGGCTTCGTTTGACGATCTGTATATTTAAACATAATATGGACTTTTTGCTGAGTGATTTATGAGTCAGCCCCGGGACTTATTGATCGATCGGTTAAATGCAAATATAAATATCTGGCAAATTTCACTCATAAAAACACACACACACACACATATCTATGTACATATATATCTATATATACATATATCTGGAGGCTGAAGTGCATTCATTATAACAAATAATACAAAATCTTTGATTCATCTTGAGGCAAAATATGCCTACAGCTGTACTCTTGAATTAATAAGGGAAATTCATAATATGTTTACTATCGTAATAGTATTAATACGATATGATAATATAGGAAAGCAGATGATTTGATAAGCAATATGTAAATTTTTCATTTTTTGTGGAATAATAAACTTAATACATCTTGATATGATTGTAGGGAATAAAAAAAAAAAAAAAAAAAAAACGATTTCAACACATACAAACATTCTTGCAGATACGACAAATACCTAGTCTACCTACATATGTTTAGTTAGTTATAAAAGAGACATCGACTGAAAGACAGACGGATAGAGCAATTTGATGATTTCATGTGTCATAATGTGAATATACGTGTACAGTCAGTCTTCTTCTTCTGTTTGGGAGTGTTTGTCAATGCACAATGAATCCTTTGAGTTCCCATAACAGTTGTGAAACGCACACATGCATACAGTTTTTTCTTTTCTTTTTTTTTTTCTGCTTTCGAATCTTTTTCCTAACTAAGTTTTGCATAAAGACTTTGTGGTAATAAAAGAAAGAAATAAAAAATAGTAAAGCAAAAGTTTCGGGTTTAAACGAACCTTAAACCCTTTCCAATAGTAATTGGAGTGAATATAAGGCAAAGATAAGCAAATCTGGATAGCGATGTACTTTGAAATTCTTTATTAAAATAAAAATTGATTTATCTGCAATTCAATAATTAGTCTCTCATTCAAATAAAACTGAAATAGGTAAGCAAAAAAAAAAAGAAGAAAAACAAATAGAAAAAGAGAAAATAATTCATCCATCAAGCGTAGTATAGGGACAAATATTATCTTTTCCTTTCAAACCTGTATGAAAGCTTCTTTTCATATCAATGAATTTATAATGAATTTTTCTAATATGTATATGAATGTAATTAAATGATTTTATGCACCTTTGAGTGTACTGCGGCCGGTACATTTGAAATTGTAAAATAAATTTAAATTAAGAATTTTTGTAAAAAAATTTCAGTTTATTCGAGTGCGTACATAATCCATTGTATATTAATTAATTAATGCCTGCTTTCTAAGTAATACCTACAGTTTCTTTGACGTATTTATAGATGGCCTCAGGGAATTTTTAGAGAACACGTAGCAAATGTTAAACTACAATTACACTCAATCTTAAAAAGGATTTTGATGGTATCCCACAGCGTTGCATACTTACATGTATGCTCAACTTACTGCAAATTAAATTCTGGTGGGCATTATTGTCAATGACGAGCCATAAAACAATACTCAAAATAACACTTTTGTGAAAACACAACTTTCAAGCTGAGGAAAACTTTTAAATTTAGTCTAAGTCATTTAGTGTAAGCCAAAGTCCTCTTCGTACTGTAGAGCACAAAATCTAGGTAAAAAAATACTTTTTTTAATGCGACTAAGACAGGCGTTGCAGTTATATTAAATGTCATTCGAAGATTAGACAGGTGACTTCGAATTAGATTGGAAAATTTGGCAGGCAAGGGCGGTAATGTTGAAAACCGATTCTCTTTTGTAAAATTGATACTAAAATTAATGATTTCCACAATAAGAAATAGTTAATAATAGTGAAAAGGATATGCGTGAACAATATGTACAGTGATGTGTTAAATGTAAACGTGTAAACAATTAACTCACAGACGTGTAGGCAGGAGAGGATTACATATAGTGATCCACCCTAGTTAGTCCTTATCATTCAGGCATTCAGACTGTAGTCCAGCTCTTCCATAATAAGATAACTCGCTCCGTGTTGTACAGATTCATCTTGTACGAGTCAATCATCGCCTAAAGCGATTACATTTAAAATAACTTCCTTTAGTAATTGTCCTCAGCCTTTGACTTTAAGACGGACAGAGTAACTGTTACAAGCAAGCATGGATAAATTCATTTCTTTAGCACTAACATATACAATTTGCAAGTTTTTTTCCTAATTTTTACGGGACACTGTACTCACTAGGTACAGCTAGGTGTACGTACAGGTAAATACATTTAGGTAAAACCTATAGGTTGATTATATATCGCAAATGCATATTTGAAAAAGGATATGCCGACGTAATTTTGCGTAGATGCAGGTAACTTAATTTCGGTAGCTTATGTATCACAAACACAAATTTGAAAAAGGATAGACCGATGTAATTTTGCGTAGATACAGGAAACAACGTTTAGGTAAAATCTGCAGGTTTGCTTATATATCACAAACACAAATTTGAAAAAGTATATGCCATCGTAATTTTACGTAGGAATAGTTGTTGTTATAATACAGAAACCTTTCAATAAAAGATAACTAAGCAATTACAAGATTTCTGCTGTTGGTACGTAAACCTATAGGGCCTTTTAGCTAAACGTCCTTAAGTGCTAATAAACAAGAATTGGACCCTAAATTCTGTCCATGAATAAAATTCAAAGGTCGGATCAATACCATTTCTCAGCAGAATAAGAAGAGAAGAGAAAGGATAGTTGAAGGGCGAGAGTGAGGGAGAAAACCAACATCTACTAAAACAACCCCTTTATTAATATTTATCTAGTCAGCCTTCTGTGCATATTTTCTTATCTTAGACATATTAGATGCAGTGCATTTATTGCATACCTCCTGATTCGTGACTTTCCAAATCTGTTACGCATTACGCATTATCCTGTAGCGAAATTCTGGTAGACATGTTTCCAAATACTTAAATTCTAAGCTGAATTTCATGCCGATAATTAAAAAAAAAATGCATTTTTTATTCTAGTGTGTGACGTCATCTTATGAGAACATATGGACTCCATATAGGGAAAATGACGTAAATGAAATCATTTGCTGACTTGCAAAGTTTCACCTCCATCTCGAAGTAATAACGCTGCTGCTAATACGAATCTAACTGAAAGATGTTTTACTTATGGGATTTTTTTCGATTTTCGACAAGGGCTTATATACATAAAGATATAATATCTATCATTTTGATTATAATGAACAATAATTAAAGGAAAGTAGATAAACAGATAAATTGAAATTAAAAAAAAAAAATAAATACGTTAAATATGCAAACTCTTTAATTGAATAACAATTTCGAATAATTATTGGAAAATGAAAAAAAAAACAAGGTAAAAAAATCTTTTCTCTTGAATATAATTACCTATGCATTCCTCTTCACTACATGCATTACTGTTATTATTATCATCGTTATCATCATCATCATCGTCGTCATCATCATCATCATTATGATTGTTATGTAGAAAAATTTTCAATTAAATTTATCCATAATTGATAAGTGGATGTTGTTCAATTTGTTTGTAACACATATTTTAAATTTTTAATGAAAACAACAAATGCAACAAATTGAACATTTACAATAGAAAAATACCTACACACAGTCAATAACATACGTTGATATGTATACGTGCATGTTCATTACAAGCAGACATCAGTTAGCATATGCATATATGTAGCTCTTTATTATTTACATACATAAATACTTATTGATTTGATGTTTATACAATCATATACATACGCATGCATACACACACGTAGATACGAATATATTGTATGTATAGACTGAAGGTATCAATTAAAATTTTACAGTCATTAAAATTGACATGTGGCGGCTTTAACTATAAACACGCCATCCACTGCCTTCAGTCGTATCAAGAGCATTTATTTTACATATATATATATATTGTGGAAAAGCTTTATAAACAAATTTTAATTAGACCACCAATATAGTCGAACAATAAACACAGTAAGAGTGTCGAGCCGACGACAGCGACATTATTCTCTGTCTACTCCTCTGTTTTTTTTTTTTTTTCCTTTTTTTGATATTACGCTCAGAGTTAAGTGTTGAACAGAAACGTTTGCACGCGTTATATGTGTATGTGTATGTTTTATTAAAGAGTGTTTTAATTTAACAAAGATTACTCCGTAAATCATTTAGAATACATCCATACATAATATAAATAAATATGCATGCGTACGTTTTAATTCTACTGCAGCATAAAACAGGTGTTTGCGGTCAATTTTCGGTTTTAAATGGACTACAGACGTAACGAAAACACCAACAACAACAACAACAACAACAAGAGCAGCAACTGCAATCATTTTCATGTCTGGATAATTTTCAACTCTTTATTTTTCTTGTCTACCTTGTTGTTCGTCCGGCAGTCTGCGTTTGCATAAAACTATTAATGAAAATATAATTAAGTGTATGTGTGAAATGTTAATATATATAAGTGGGACGAGGATTAAAATGCATATATTTATATGCCGTTGTACGCTCAAGTACATATTTCATAGTTGAGCGAGGAAAATTTATCAGCTTGATATCTTGATATTGTGCCAACTGGACTTTGGAAAAAAGTTATCTAATAATTCAACTTCAACTAGTTATAAACATTATCGATGATTCTGTTTTATTTGACGAGCGATAAATTGTTTATTCCATGTTGTTGATTGCATAGCCATTTGGTATGCTTGACAGTTGACCTCATATATACGTAAGCGCCGGTAGCTACTCGTCAGTACCTTAGATAACCTATCATTTAAACATATTATCCTTTATGCTTGCGTTGCAGGTAATTTTTCAATATTATATGTAGGCAAAATTGTTTTATTTTGGAAGGTAGCAAAAATTGTAGCCAGCGATTACTATGGGTAAACAAATGGGAAATACCAGGGGACATAACCATTAAATTCAACGATTTTGACCTTTCTCTCACATAGTTCTCTCAACAGTTATCCACTTAATATTATTGATTTAGTCGGCGCACATCAACGCTAATCGTGGAGCGCACAAAATTCTTCTTCTTCCAAATTTATTACTTTTAGTGTTTATTTGCAGAAATCAGCTGCCGAAGCCCAACAAACACGTTCAAAGGGTTATGGTAATGCTGCTCCATCATATCCCAATTGTCGGTTTTGGGTTCAACGCTTTGCAAGAAGCCACACGAATTGACTAAATATGCCATTTTTTGGCCACTTGTTGCAAGAGTTGTCCAGGATATACTGTTGCAGCTCGCAAGGAAAGTTCTGCTACATCCAGCGTACTCACCAAACATGGCGCTTCCTGTTTATTACTTGTTCAGATCGGGTGCGGTTCCGCAAAGTTGAAGAAGTGCGAAAATAGCTCGCTGCCAAACTGATATCGTTCCTTCGACACGGTATTGACATGCTTCCAGATAGACGGGAAAAATATGTGGAAAATGATTGGAAATATTTTGATTGTACCAACTTTTCTCAAGTGGAACAGATCCAAAATAAAACCATTTAATCTCTTCACACAAATACACACACACACGCGCATACCCACGTTCTTGCCAAATAAGTTTCTATTCGGATAGCGTTCCACCCGCAGTCAAGAAAACAAATTAGAGTAGTAATAATTAAGCTTGAAGCGTAGCGGGAGCCAATGATTCATCCTGACCTTTATAAAACTTTCTTCGTAGTTCTGTTTTACAATGTATTTGCGTAGAACAAGAAGAAATTACTCATTTTTCTCAATTTCAATCCTTTCTTTTGTTCGATTTTTTAGTTAAGGATCATAGAATTTGAAGACAGTGTATTAAAAAAAGCTAATCGACTAAAAACCGAATAATTAAACGCACAAAATTTGCTGCAATACATCACTGATTTAGTTCGGTGGAGAACGTATAGATATCGCGATCGTGACTTATGTGAAGGAAGGGTCACTAACACAACGGTACTATGTAAAACTCATACGAATTAGCCAATAGTCATCCTATGAACTTATTGAGCGAAGTTTTACATGCATTTACAACTTAAAACTAATTAAGTAGACAGAGATTATCTTTGTAAAGCGTATTTAAAATAAAGTGTTGCTAAACTAACGCTAGTGTATAGCTCAAGTGAACTCCTTCGGAAAGTAAATGAACGCAAAAAGTATCTAATATATGCGCATATTTTGTAGATAATAACAATTCTCTACGCACTTTCTCTAGGTACATGGTTTAAGTAAAATGTAAAAATTAAAAAAAAAAGGAAAAACACAAAAAGAAAGAAACTTTTGTTATGCATATGAAGATGCCGTTTAAACTTAAACTAACATCAAAGCAAGTAAAGACTTTCTTTCCCCTTTCAAGTATCGTGGTAGTATTTACAAGCAACTTACTTGCATACCTGAATATTCGTTTTTACTATTCTATCTGTGTGTAAATATATGTGCTTCTAGAAAAATAAATAAAAAAATACAGACAAAAAATAAATATGAAAAAAAAAAAAAAGAAAATATTACATTTCTTGTTAGTTACTATCAGCGACCGCAGACGCAGCAATAAACGTTGATTACTTTTTGTTTCCCGATGTCTGGTTTTAATATTAACTCGTGCTCCGACTTTGGTGCTTTTCTTTCAACTTCTTTCAACGCACTTACCAATAAAGTGATGATGCTTGTTACAATTGCTTTTTTTTCTCTCGTTTTTGCATTTTTTTCAAACCCTTTTGGCATTTGGTTTGTTTAATTTGTACAACATTTTTTGCGAATATCAGCAAACACTTACTAAATTAGTGCCTTTCGGTCAGAGAGTATGACTTTTAAAATAGTTTCGAAAGTTTCTTTGCTATTGGTGCCGCACAGATGGACATCAAAAAAAATAAATAAGAAATCTATGTTCGCCTTGGAGCCGATAATTTGTTGCCTAAGATATCGAAGCAATAGGTAAAAACTAAAAAATATTTAATTAATTGTGTGCGTGTGCGTTCAGATTCAAATTCCAACTCAGTTCCATTTATCTACATTTGGTTCAGTTTGGCCTCGGTTGAAGCTTCTCGTCTACTGGAGATGCGTTTGTAATCGTATCACATTCCATTCTATTCTGAAGTTCTAGTTAATTTCGTTAAATAGTTTTTAAAAATTAACGTTATGCCCTTCACGCCCATTTTTAAGTTTCATTTGTGACCATGTGTGATTAAAAGTGTTTAGTCGGTTACCAACTTTCTATCTAACACTTTCCCATTAATGGCCTTCCACTAAGATGGGACAGTCTAATTCCCGGACGGTAAACGGGACGGGCCGGTAAAGGTAACCTTATGCGGATCGAGATTCTACGCACCCTATATAAGTCTTCTGAAGAATATTTGTTCGCCTATTGCAAAAGAAAAGGAAAATTACGCTTAGGACCAGACCATTCCAACCTTCTTCTATCTGTCGATTAAAAATATTTAGTCAGTTTTCTGGTTTCTATTTAAATTTCTACAATTGAAAGCATTTCACTAACATGTGACACTTAAACGGACGGATGGACGGACAAGCCAATTAAGAATCTTATGCGTATCGAAAAGATATGCAACTTACGTAGACTCTGAACCATGTTTTTTATTGCTTATTTTTTATGCTCATTCAGTGATGGAAGCGGAATTTATATTTTTCATAGAAAATAGATTCAACGATTTTTACTCTGCATTTTATCTTAGGGGTTTACAACTTTTTATATGCCTGGAATAAGCATCACTTTTACAGTCTTATAGGAAATGTGCAGAAAGTTGTATACACATATATCAAAAATTTTCCAAAAGATTTTGTGTCGTTTGTCTATGTATATGCTGTAGTAATCGGGAAAGTGTTTTTAATTGTGCTAAATATAACTTGATTTTGCCCTTAAAAAGATTTGCGTAACTCGGAGTGATTATGTTCAGAGAAAGATAGACTGAATTCATAACATAATGAGCAAAAATTGCCCATAAGTCTGATAGTTTGATAAGAGTTGTAATAAATTTGTATTAATTTTCATACATTTATAGCATAAGTATGTGTGTGACCAACTACTAATGTTGTGATAAATTAATAAAAAATACTAATCAAAAGCATTTATCTAATTGCCAAGCGCTTGTTCTAATGATTTTATATACATTTTGAAATAATAATAATTTGCCTTATTTGTATTCTCTAATTAAGCATAAAACATGGTACGAACGATATGAATACAAAAAGAAAAACCAAAAAAATTGTGGAAAATGTAATCGATGTAAATGACACACTTTACACCTTTAACACATTTCACCATTTATATCCCACAATGATGAATATATTAAATTTACACAACTGATTATACGAACTGTAGGACTAGGGGAAATATTTTCATTATAGATAATTATAAAAATTATGAAAAAATATAAACTTAACATTTTGTAATTTAAGTTGATTTTAAAACGCCTTCATAAGGGTGCACTAATTGTGCGAGGGAGGATCTTCGATGATGTTTGATGAGGATAAGAATTAATCACTTTTATTAAATATTCGATCATTTTAAGCTCATTGCTTTCCCTGGTTATGCCTACTTTTGTAGAACAAAATCCTAAAGAGTAACTAATGTACATAAAACCGCTGATAATGTGTAATAAATATTATTTAGTATAATATTACTAGATAGTGGTAGGATCGGGTATTTGTGAACATCTAGAAAATGTACTGCAATACGGAAAGGACGAGTTTAACACTGCTTTACACTGGACATTCGAAGAAATTCACAATCATAAACGCGATTCTAGCAGTCGGACGGATAGGCAGAAGAAGAAATAAGGCTAAATTAATTTTGCCGTTCCAGCTACCCAAGAGGTCATCCGCTGCCGTTTGTATTATATTTAATATTCAGCTAATTATAGGCTAAATAATCCATATACAAAGGTAAAATGGTGATTAATACGGGATTATTTATCCAGTTAAAGTTTTATCCTCTTTTTTTATAGTAAAAAAGAGCATTCAAGATTTTTTTGTGTTAGGAGACGTAAGACAGGATGAGCAGATAAAAGATTTTCGTTATTAAAATTTTTTGGGAGAACTTTTTAATGTTTCTTAATCACTCCTTAGCTCTCCGTGAAAATTACGATTTCATATGTTAAACGTTTTCAATACAAAGTTAATATATTTAAAAAAATCATACACAATCAGCAAAACATCACTTACCAAACATTTCCATATTGAATAACTTTTGATTTTTTCCCAGAGAGTTTCACTTCAATTTTTCATTACATGCCAAAAGGAATATAAAACTTTTAAAAAAACTTGTATACGTTTTGGGCTATCACTTTTCAAATTCACGTAATTATTATATATATAAAACCATGCAATTTTTTTACTTAACAATTGAAAAGCGACGCGTTGAACTTGATTTTAATAAATAACCATTATGCAATGCCATTTAATAATTTTTTAAGTAAATATTTCCCTTTGTTGCTTTATCGGCTCAACCCATAATGTACATAGAAAAAAAGAAAATCAATAAGGTTTATTTAATCTTGTTACGCGTTTCTAATCTGCCAACTGCTCAGAAAACATCATAAAGCTGATGAATCCATTTTGAAGCTTATAAGAATATTTTTATATTTTCCTATTATAAATAGCAAGAGGAAGAGAGGCATGATTTTATCATGAATTTCTTCTTAATATATTCGATAGTTGATAAAAAATGATGCAAAAATTCCTCTCTTCATTTCATCTAATAGATTCTCGGTATTTAGCGAAGTGCGCCGAACAAGAAAACCCGATTGTCCAAATGTTACGATTTTTGTATTTATTTCATAAAAGCAATTCATTTGAAGTGAATAACTACAAAATAAACGATTTAACCACTTTTTAAATATATTATATATATGTATTATAAATATATTATTTTCAATTATTTTCTCAATCAATATTATTTTTTTTTTAATATAATAACTTTATCATTAATCTCACTACACACCTTATTCCCCCTTAGCTTGCAAATTAAATGAATTTTCTATCATTTAATGTGAGCATCACTTGTTAAAATTTTATCAAGTAAAAAGGAATGAGAAAAAAATCTTTGAAATCTCATTAAACTCTCTTGGCGAGGGTAGGAGAGAAGAGAAAAGTATGAAATCCAGTGCAGGTTTTTTTTTATGGATATTGGAAATTATAGATTAGCAAGAAAAAAAATATTTTTTTCTTTCCGTTCGCATATTCTAAAAAGTTTTAAATGTTCATTTTGTTATAGTTTGCAAATAAGTTAAAGAAAAATATATTGGTAATAATCAAACATATATCTTATTTTCTTTCTTTCTCCGTTCGCATTTAATTCGAATAAGTTTTAACTGTTCTTTTGTCAGCAACAAACATGCATGACTCTATTAATAATAAAACCAAAAGCAATTGAAAGAAACCATACACACTAACACTTATTACAAGGGGGCGAAAAGAATTTGTTGTATTATTTTACTTACGCCACGTTTTGCAGTCATAGCAAAAAATGTAGGTATACATAGAAAGAGACTGTCTTCACCCCGTTGATCTCTTTCAAACATCTTCAAAGTGAGAGTTAATAGATGTTTTACTCTCTGAAAGGGCTTAAAATTGCCGAAATATTCACACAAGAATGTTAGAAAATTTCTAATTAGTTCTTTTCGCGATTGCCTGTGGGGTGGGCAGCTCTTTACGCGTAACGGTGTGTAATAATGCAATAATATTTCAAAAATTCTTTCATTATTTTGTATATCGGCGCATTAAATACCAATAGTATTTACCAATGGTATAATTTCTTTTAAAACGAATTTGTAAAACATTAATTGAACAATTTGTTATTGTTTGCAAGTAAGTGAAAAGAAAAAATGTTCGTAATAATCAAAAATATATCTTATTTTCTATCTCTTTCCGTTCGCATTTAAATCCGAAAGTTTTTAATGTTGCCTTGTCAGGAATAAACATGCATGACTCTACTAATAGTAAAAGCAAAAACAATTGAATGAAAGCATATACATTTACACTTATTACGAGGGAGAGAAAAGAACTTGAACTATTTTACGTACGGCACTTTTGTTGCATATTAAAAAACGTACGTATACATAAAAAAGCCTCTCTTCATCCTGTCGATCTCTTTCAAACATCTTCAAAATGATAGTTAACAGATGTTTTACTCTCTAAAAATATTTAAATTTGCCGAAATATTCACACAAGAATGTTAGAAAATTTCTATTTAGTTCTTTTCGCGATTGCTTGTGATGTGAGCAGCTCTTTACGCGTAACTGGGTGTAGTAATATTTAAAAAATTCTTTTATTGTTTTGTATATCGGTGCGTTAATTACCAGTAGTATTTACCAATAATATAATTTCTTTTAAAGCGAATTTTTAGAGGATTAAGTGAAAAATTTGTTATAGTTTGCAAGTAAGTGAAAGGAAAAAATATATTACAAAGTAAATTAGGCAAACGGACATTTTTTAAATATTCACATTGCAGAAAAAAAAAAAAATGGAAATTTTTGGAAAGTGACTGGCAAATCAATTGATTAGGTACAAAAACGTATATATAATGTTTATATTATATATAATGCTTTTGTTAGGTATTACTACCTTGGACTTCAACTAAATGGGACAGACATTGACTTGTAAAGCTATGACGCACTACCATTACTTAAGCGTACTGACGCGAGATTGGCAACTAGAAATAAGGCAGTTGTTGTTATTTGTTTTCAAACGGTGTAAATAATTTTTTTTCGTTTCATTTTGATAAATTGAGTTACACAAGCATAAATTGGAGATTTTGATATGTTAATTTGTGCATGTCTGGAAAAGAAACTAATGGAGAGTGAATAATACGAGCCTGAATTTCGGAAGTATTTATATAGCGAGAGACAAACTTTATTTTAAGTAGAATATGTTTACTGGAAGGTAGGGTGAGGAAAATAATCAACTACAGGCAGTTTGCTGCACGCAGTTTTTCACACTGAATGGGTTTTTTTCGCTTTCGTTAATGTATGCAAACTACATTCATTATTAATGTAAATAAAAGTTTACGCTTAACATTTCTATTAGCGTGAGAGCTCGTAATCTTTAATCCTTTTTATTTCATTAAAATTTTTTTTTAGTAATTTTTGGAAATTAGTTTTTGCATATTTAATAGATTTAATTTATTTATTGCCTCTTTAATTTTAGTTAACAGTTTTTCCCATTAATTCGTTAATTTGTCTAGAAAGAACATATTCGTTGGCACTAAAGTGGGGTTTGGTTGGGTTTGTTTTTATTTATGTTGAAAAAGTTTATAGTACAAATATTAATTGTACAATTTTAATGCCTTCAACAAATTTCGCCAAGACTGAATACAATTTTTCTGCTTGTGTGCTTTTCTCATTTAGGTGATGCAGAATTTTTACTCCCATTTTTCTTTTGGCGATCTCTTTGCAAAGCAACACAAATTTTTTAAACTCCTCTTTCAGTTTCTTTTCTTGGGAAATTAAGAAGTGGATGAGGATTGATTTCCGGGAAATGGCTCCACATTTTATAACATCTACATTCAAATGTAAATTGTTAATCAAGTGAAAATCATTCAATTTCTGTAAGTTAATTCTGTTAAAAATGGCTTTGTTCGATCCCTTACGACTACTATGTTGCGGAAATGTTGCTGCCGACATGTTTTTGCTTCTGCTATATATATATGTGTTTTCGTTTTTTTTTTTTAATAAGAGAATTGCAATTATATTCCTATTAAGAGAACACACATTTATTGTTCTCTTTGTGAATGCGCTCTTTTGGAAAAAGCGTTGCCATTTGAGCCATAAAGCATCCATACATGTTCCACACTATCCACTCTCCACAAAATCCATATAAACAGTACTCACATATACATGACCATATTTTGTTTATTGCCGGCTTTTTGTTTTGTTCGTTTGTTTACCATGTTTGTAAATTTTCGACCACATTTTGTTATGGTTTTTATGCACTTTCAGTTCCAGCTTTACATGGTATTTGCTATCGGTTGTTGCTATAAAAACGAAAATTTTTTCTTTTCTGATGCGTATGAAATGCGTAATTTTTTTTTTTTCTTTATTTGATTGTTTTGTTTTCTCCCTTTCAATTGGTTTGTTAGTCGGTTGTTTGGTCTGTTTGGTGCGTGCTGAGTGATATATGCTGCTATTGTCGAATAAAAATTTGCGTGCACTCACAGTATAATATATTTTATTGTTATTGTTATAACATGTAAATGAAGTATTTATGCCTTCTTCTTATAAAGGCGGTTTGTTTTTCTACGAAAATAAACCAAAAACTTGCCTATTGTCAAATGTAATTTATATAATGTTTATATAAACATTTCTTCTTTTTTTTTTTTGTTTTAAATAGTAATAATTTTATCATTCTATTCGTAATAATCAAAAATATATCTTAGTGATGTCATAAAAGTCGTACCGCGTAATATGTTAATAAATGTGACATTATTAACGAGCTTTGCATGTTAAACGTCCATCCGTCCATTGTGTCTGTGTGTATCTCTCTTTTCAACATTTAAAGTTACAATATAAATCAATAATTGTTTATCGAACTTCCTGATTTGCAGTTTTAATATTTACCACCGCATTATGGCTTATACGAGCTAAGCCATTTAAGCTGTCACAACCAAAATTTGTCAAGTAGATGTTCTTAATGAGAACACGATTTCCTAACGTTTTGTTCTTTTTGTAAGCGGAGGACGAAGACTAGCACTAATTTCCTGAGCCTGAATGCCTTATTTTTAAGAAAAAAAGAAATTTTAATACAAGTTTTTCAGTACAAAGGGAAAGTTGTATTCATCCTAATGTATGCATCTTGACCTTCTCAGCCGTAAGCAAGAAACTTTTTGGATTACAATAACGTCGCCGTATGATCGATCAGGGCAATGAATACCAAGTGTATTAACATACTTACAAGTCTTAAAGTTGATTTAAGTATGTCCCTCTATCCGTTCGGCGATTTATAATTTATTAGCATTGAAGATACTTGATATATAATGAATACACATGCTAACATGTGAAATTCAATTTATAGGCTGGCCACAACTGATGCAGAGTAAGCGCGGACGTATGTAACGCGCAAATCGATTAGAAGAAGAAGATTAAAATCGCAATTACTGCTAAGTTGAAAAATGAAATGGTCGTCCGTCCTTCCGTCCTCTCGTTACACGTCGCAATCTGTAAAATCGCAATGGTACATAGAAAATATCATAAATTGAGTTCTTTTCTATTCTTTACTTTGCTCATCCCAAGCGTTCCTTTTTGTTATTGATTTAGAAAGCTTATAAAGCACAAATAAAAGCATTTCGAAATGATTTTCTTTAATGGCGAGTCAATTGTCGGAATATAATATTCTTATTGGATTTCGTTTACAAAAATTTTATTTAAAACACTTGACTTTTTTTAAGAAAACAATTTTTCTTGATAGGCTGCTGTTAGTTTACAGTGTGTTTGTTAACATCATTAAAAACGTTATCTTGATTGGTATTATCTGCCAACATGTACATCGTGTCCTTACACTTTTGCCTAGAAATCTAGAAAAAAAAAAAACACAAGCATATGCACATATATACGCGTGTTTCTAAATAATTAATATAATAAACACTTGAGGAAAAGTGCTTCACAACAAAATAAACAAGACATCTGTACCTAAAACATTTCACAAAAAAAAAAAAAAAAAAAAAAAAAAAAACAAAAAAAAAAACACAACTACAAAAGTGAACCCTTGTCGAATAGATTGCATAAAAAGCAAGCAAGCAATCTTCCAAACAATTTCTTTTCACATATATGTAGCAAAAGTGCTATAAAAGTGTTCAGCAAAAGTCAGAGTGTGCATGTGTTTGGGGGTGTGATCCCGCCTTATATCCGAAAAGTAACAAAAGAAAACAAAAGGAAATAAAAACAAAAGCAAAACAAAAATTTACCCCAAAAATTGAAATTCTTTTCATCAACTCGTTAAACAACTGCACAGTAAGTGAAAAAACAAAAAGAAAAGAATTTTCTTTCACGTCAGTTAGGTTCTTAAAGAATAATGTCTACATTGAAAAACATAAGCTGCCCGCTCTTCTTATATTTGCCTACATATATGTAGAAGCCCTTATTTTTTTTTCTTCTTCTTCTTCTTCATTTTCTTTTACTTGACCAACCAATACTTAAGCTTAACATTATGTATGTCTTTATAAGCAAAATAGTTCACTTTTGGAGCACTTGCTTGGTGTAGATTTTTCAAAAAGACAAACGAAAAAAAGAAAAAAAAAAGTTTATAAAACGTTTTATATAAAAGCAAGAGAAGCATATAGAACTAGAAACGTATAGCGATATGTTTGTTTGTAGGTTGAACCAGATAGGATGCTTGTAAGTAAAGTTTTAAATTTCTTAAACCCATTAAAAGAATATACACATATATATATATATGCATATATATACATTTTTTCTTTTTTGGTTTTTGTAAAAAATTCTTATATAGTTTAATATCATCATTATTTCGACAGCTAATAAATTATATCGTTACTGTTGCTGCTTTCTTGCTTGCTTGTGATTGTTATTGTTGTTTTTGTTGTATTGCACGCATATAATCACTATAAATATTTTATATAAAAATATCAAGAAATTCGCCCGGAACCTTAATCAGTTTGTCGCATAGCTCAGACAACACTTTAGTTAGTTGTCTAGTCTCACTCAGTTTTACTTCTAGTCTTGCTTTTGTCATTTTTTTTTTTTCTTATAAAATATTAACGCACAAGTGTAGCCGTAAATATATGTTCACAAGTTTTATTGATGCTGCTGTTGTTGTACTAAGAAAGACCTACGCAATGTTTCAGTTTATCTTCAATGTTGTTTATTTGCATTTTTTTCTTTCTTTTTCTTTTCGTCTTTCTTTTTGTTGCCACTTAATTGCCCTTTTTTTTATATCCATCACCAAAGGACGGGGAGCATATTCATTGGGTCAAAATGTTTGCAACGCCCAGAAGGAAGCATTAGATAGCCCACAACGTACATATATATTCTTGATCAGCATCAAATTCTGTCCGTCTGACCATCTGTCCAATATCTGTTGTAGACATTCTCCTGGCCGCACAAATAACGCTGTCGACTTCAAATTTGACAGAAACCCTGGAATCTTTCGCACGCAGGTTTGTATTGAAAATGGGCCGAAGGGCATGCCCACAGTACTAAGCAAACCGAGAACGCTTCTGTTTTTTAAAAAATTAAAAAATTGCTTTTCTGCTCATTACTCATAAACTGTAGCAGATAAATGCACAAAAATTCGAGTGCATATTCTATAGGCGACGCTGCAGCACCTATATAAAAATTGCAAAAATTGACCACGCCTATCCAACGTTGTAATTTATCAAAATTTAATTTCCTTTCAATACCTTCATAAGGCGCGTAAACAAGCTTTAAAAATCCTATAAAATATATAAATTCTTGGCCAGTTTCAAATTTAGAAGGCATTCAAATATATCCGTCTGTCTGCCTGCGTAACGGTGTAGTATTTGTAGTAAACATTGTCCCATTAGCGAAAATGAAGATATCGCCTAGAAATTTGGAAGAGATTTAAATTTTCCCAAAGACACGCCTACAACGCCCGCCCGTTTATGCCACAAAAATTTTCGTTTTGGAAATAGAAAAATTCATCCACGCCCACTCCTTATTATAGAGCAATAAAATGTAGTTCTTTTATTTTTTCTGTCTCCTTTAGGATGACGGTGATTGGTATAAAAGATTCGATTACGACCGAACATAACTTTTTTACTTGTTTTCTCTTCTATTTGCTAAAATATCCTCTACTACGAAATGCATTAACTAACTATATAGTTTTAGCCCATAACCAGAACACAATCAAAAAACGCAGTACACAGATATTCTAACCAAACATATCGCGTTAGTCTCACTCACAGTAGTCTTCGTCATCATTTTTCTTGAAGCAACGAAAGAAAAGGAAATTTTTTTTTTTTTTTGCGTGTTGTTGCCCCATAGCACTATGATGACAGACCATAAAAAATGATGAATGTAAGGGCAATTATTAGTACCAGGAAAAAACTTCCAACTAAATACCCTTTCAAAGAAAATAGATTTTTAATTATATAAGAATTTATAGAAGAAAGAGATGAACAAAAATAAAGTTTTAAAAAGAAATTAGGGAACGTTTTTGATATGATCTGGTGGGCATTTGAGCAAAGCAAGTGAGAAAATTTTATATATATATATATATTTTTTTTTTGAAAATAAATCGTTTATACTAACGGATAACATTTTCAAAGTGTTTAGTGGTGAATCAAATTAATTTTATTACCGAACTTTTGTTGATGCAGAGTTTAAGATTAAAATCTTCTATAGATTGTATTCTTCTTTTTTGCTTGTTATCGTGGGATCACGACTTACTTACCTTTATAGTTGTTTATTATTGGTATTATTCTTATTATATTCTTTATTACCGTTACTTGTAAATATATTATGAAGCATTATACGATTCAAAATGTATATGTAATGTTCACGTTTTAGTGCTTAATTCTTTAGGCAGAGTCATCCATGAAATGTCTTACAATTTCACAAGTCCTGTAGTAGTATTTGTTTGTAAATTTTGGGCTTTTCTCTTATGTCTTCTTGTCCTTCGTTTTTAAGATTTTGCCATGATGTCTGTAAACAATGTTATTATTGGTGTTATTTTCACTCTTTCAACATTCCCTTGTCGCTTTATTGGTTAAATCTCTGGTAGGTATTTATTAAGTTTCTGCGAGTACTTTTCTAGAAGAGCAAAGTATATTGTTTTTCTTACAAGATCATGTCCGTTTTTGTATGCACGATGAAGTAAAACTAGCTGCTCTGTTGCCATTTAATAAAAACGGTTGGGGAATATTTCAAAATTCAAAATATTGCAAGCATTGTATGCTTTACAACCGTAGAATTTAACCCACAGAATATAATCCAGAACTTGCTGCTTTAAGGCTAATTCTAACACGAGGTGTCTTTGAGTCACATTTAGAGTAAGCATCTTGGCATAGGAAACTCCACCTAACACAACATATAATGTATGTATTCAAGCATTGCCGATTCCAGGTGAAACAATTTATTTGATTTATTAACTTATTCGGGGTAAGGGAAATTTAATGCTTTTTTTTCTATCTATTCGATCTACTCGATTAAGCTAATGTTGGGAGACGAAGTATTCATATTCGTAGGTAGATAACTAGATGAATTCTGGGCGGAATTTAATAGTAATTCAATCGATTGTTTAATTTATTCGGATGAGAGGGAATAAAAAAGAGAAATTTCGTGCTTTGGTGCTCCTTTTTTCTACGGCTACTGGTCTAAGATAATGTAATTGCCAAAAAGAAACGGGCGGCTTGCAGGAGGGATATAGTTAGACCAGTGCTAGGGAGAATTGAATATGTTTATAGTTCCAAGATCCGTTCACCATACAAATTCCTTCCTATCGGCTGTCGTCATTAATAATTTTAAGAAATACAATTTCGAAGCATTATCGACATTTGCGTGCAAAAGGTTTAAATAACTGCAACAAAACTTGACGCAGATGTTAGTCAGGGCACTGCCAACCCAAATATAATATAAGAGCCCAATTATTATTATCTTCCATAATTTCTTGCTGTTTAATTTGAATACCTTAGTCGTCGGGTCGCACTACTACTCCCGGAGAGGAATACAATTAGTAAACGGGGCACAGGTACCTAAAACTGCTTTCCTATTTAGTCTAAGCGATCATCGATGCACTGCCTTTTGATATCAACAACATATTCTTAGGGATATGTAACCAGAGCAGATGGGATATTAGAGAAATTCGCCTTGCAAAGACTACAAATAGCAAACTTTAGTAAGAAACATACTAACAACTTAAGCCAAGCATTATCTCCTTTCTCACCTTATGTGGAGAACAGGTTTCCCAAACTCAAAGCACATGAGTAAGCAAATAGGTAAAGTAAAGATATTTTTTTCTCGACATAACCACTAATTTTGTTGCTAGATTCCTAACATAAAAGTTTACGTTTGCAACTTAAAAAGTTTAGAATAGGTTCAAACATATTAAGTTTTTTTCCTTATCACACCTAACCTTAACTGAAAAACTTCAGGTTACGGATGTAATGCAAAAGAAAATCCCGCGTAAACTATGGGTATATTCAATATTTATAAAACATAATCTAACCCTCGATTAAAGCGTTATTTATCTTGTGAAACTTGAAATACGTTCATGGCTGCAGATTAAAAATCCCAAGTAGTATCAGGCATATTGGAAAGACTAAAGTTGACTCCGCCAACATATTAACAATTAATTGACTTAATGTGCATTGAAAGTGAAAAATCGCATAAAGTGAGACTTTACTGTATGTACGTATATAATATACACAGCCAGTCTATATTAGGTAACTAGATGCATATTTTATATGTATGCAATCAATGTTCAACATTATTATAGTTTCATGATAATTGGTTACATATTGAATAAATTAATAGTTAACCCATAATATAATTATATACAACAATTTTTGCTATAAAGTAGGGCAACAACAAATTATCATAAACAAAAAGGCTCAATGATTATAGCGTGTAAATGATAATACCAAAAACGTATTCGCGAGACTGAATTGAGACAAGTAAGTTCAATCGATACTCAAATACTGATCGGAAAGTAGAACGAATAATCTCGAATATATTATGAAATCTTAATTGAAGTAAACCACTCCGTGTAATAAACAATCACAAATAGTTCATAGTGATAGGTATTCATTGATTTATATGAAAAAATGTACAAAGAAGTTTTTTGACAAAATAAGATCATTATTAAAATCTATCGGATCAAATTAGATGCAATGCATTTATTAAGCCAAAGAGAAAAAAAAAAAAGTTTGTTAACTAACTGATGCAGGGCATCAAATGTAGCTCTCTTACCTTCCCCGTGAGATACGCAAAATTCTAAGACCCACCACCCGGTTGCCCCCCACGTAACAAGTAAAATTACCTGTAGGTAGAAAAATACGTCAAAATTGTCCGGCCAATATAATAACATCAACATGAAATAATATCAAAATGCACAAAGAAAACTAGTAAAAAGTGGTGAAAATTCAATATCAAGCCACGGTAAAAGAAAGTTCAAAAGTAGTGTGCAAATGTATTCCTGTATAAAAAGTATTTATAAAAATAATTTATTATGTGCGGGTAATCCATTAAATTTTGTGTAATATTGAAATAAAGTGCGTTCCAGCTGAGAAGACAACAATAAAAGCGCTTATAACTCGAGGTAAGTGAGAGATGGCGTTTTTCCTTTATAATGAATATTTTTCAGAGATATAAAACTATAAACATTAAAAATAAAAAATATATTTAAATTCGTATAAAATGCGAAATTATAGTTTCTGCAGGGTGTCTTGAGAAATTGATAACAGCTCCAAAGAGTCTGCTTTTTCCTTCCTTCCTCCGTGAGCCAGAAAATGAACAACAGCACTGTAAGCTGGGGCTATACTCATTTTGTTTTTTTTTCCATAAATTACGTAACACCCAAAACGAAGTTTCAGAGATCCTAGGAGATATATGTATTCTTGATCAGCATGATATACTGAATTCGTTGGGCCATGTCTGTCCGCGGTTGTTTCGAATTATTTTGTATATTCCGCAAATGAAGATAGATTATCTGCCTAAAAATGGGTTAATTCTAACACAAATATGGTAGACACCGCGATCAATTTTTTCTTAATGATACCAGCGATATGAGCATCAAATAAAAAAACTTGGAGAGTAGAATGCGAAAAGCATAGTGGTGGGTATGCGAGATGTCGCTCCTGCCGAATATAATTTTCTTTCTTGCTTTCTTGTAAAGCAGAATTCATAACAGTATAGAAGATTAACAATTTCGAAAAATGCTGAATACGATTAGAGGAAAAGCAGGCTGGGAATAGAAATAAAACCATAAATTTCGGTATAGTAACATGCTTGTAAAAATGTATATAAATAGAATATTTGTGGAAGGGAGAGTTAGTCTGGCAAGAACATTTGAGCTGAGAGTACCGGCAAAATAAATTGTAAATAAATGATCCTACTGTTAAGGAATATAATTGCAAATCAAAGAACTTTAAAGTGTATTTCTCTTGATCAAAATATTTACGATCCAGTGATACGGACTGTACCTTAGTAAAAGCGAATTTCATAAAATTATTTTAAAAATTGTTTTAGAAAGCTCAATATATATTGGAGATGGATTATAATTCTGTTGTAACCAGGAAGATCGAATTTTCGAAGAGACTCAGAAGGAGGAAAGGCAGGGAGAAAAATTTTTCTCAACATAACATTGATATAACTCGTTGAAGGAATTATTAAATTTTGACAACTTCAAGTAATTTGCAAAGATACGAACTTCGCGCGGAACTTCACATGGAAATTGAAATATTAAAAACAGCGATATAAGTTCTGCGTACATTTGATGGAATTGCCCAAATTTCATTTTTATATGAATTTTTATAGGAATCCTTAAAGTGCTGATTAGTAAGAGCAAAAATTATTGTGTTCGTCTTCCTCAGTTATCTTAGTACATTACTTGCCATTGTTTGTAGAGGTTTTTCTTGCTTTTTTTTTTTTATCTAAAAGTCTTTTATGTGTTTGCAAGTTCCTGACACAGAGTTTATTATCTTTTGTTTGCTGTACTATAAAGCGAAGAGTGGAAAAGTAGTTGAATTTCGAGACTTGCAGACACAGAATACTTGATAATCATAGACTTTATAGCTTGATTGAGGGGTGGTGGAGAAGCGTTTATATATTAAATGCATTCATCAAGTGAAGCATAAGCTGGAAAATATGGCGAAAAGTACAAAAGGAAATTATATATATATTTTACGATATTTTTATGCTTTTTCCACATCTTATTATTGTGAAAGGTTTACTCGTTTTTATTATTACTCTTGCGTCATACTTACCCATATTGCTGGGATAACACACAAAGGACAACAAACAACACGTGTTTTTCTCTCCTGCGGGGTTTATTACATTGTTTTATATGGTATTCGACAACTCTAGCCATGGAATATATATATATATATATATATATATATATAAACATGTATAAATATTTCCCATGATAATAAGAATCAACCTTTAATTTTATCTCTTCGCTTTCAAAAAGGAAGAAATTTCTGCTATTTAATTTGAATGAAAACAGAAAAACCAATGAAATATCTATTACTTGCTTTAGTCATTTCTCGCATCTGGGTATTTTCGATAAACATTGTCGGACTCACCTTCATTACGCAAAGAGTAATAAATTAGTTCTTTCTGTTTGCAAATCCTTGGAAATATCCCTTGGTTACCAGTATGATCTATATTCCTGATTAATGACGTCCGCCCATACGACCATCTGTGCTTGGTTTGTTAGAATGCAATAATTAAACTAAAAAGCTGCAATTTCACAATTATTAGCCATCGAACAAGTTTGAAAAAGGGGCGTGATTTTCCCATAGAAGATATTCATGTGTAACATAAGTCTTATGACGTATGATGTCGATTTGAAAGCTGAGTCAAAAGGTCAGTGAGACAAATACGACCCTACCACTATAACGTGCATTGATTGACAACATTTTAACATTTAACAATGATATCGATCATGATTCAATCATGGCATTGATTGATTCGGAGTGATGGGTGTCAAAGATTCGTCAAAATGCGAATAAAATAATTTTTCTCAATAATAAAGTCATTCGCATTTGAAGATTTTGCAATATTAAGCTAAAAACTGTATATAAGTAGAGTATGGCTTGCGCGTGTAAATAAAATATTTAGTGATTTATGTAAAACTTTAGTTTATTATTAAACTCTGTTAAGTGGTTGATCGCATGTTAAGTTTGCTATGCATCTGTTATGGTATGCTTTAAAATTGCAATTGCGCGCACTTCTACTATTACCTCACCTTTATAATTTGTTTTAATTTCGTTTTAATGACTTGTTTAGCTAAATTTATTATTTTTGTTGCGTGTTTTGTTAGTAATGCAATGAACACACTACTAAAAATAGTCTTTAACCATAGAATTTCTTCTCCTCTGTTTGGATTAATTGTGTAATGCTTTTAACTAATCACACTTTTGATTGACTAAAGTGTGACAATGAGAAAGAATAGAATACCAATTGAACTTAACAGTTACTTACATTGTAATATCTTGTTAGTAAGCTTTCAAGCTCACCGCTATTAGTAATCGTTTGCCAATTTCATGGCAGAGCGTTCCATAGGTTGCTAGCATAGATAAAAAAGTGTCTGTCCGGCAATATATATAGTGCATCGTTGCTTGCCTGCTTTCATATTGTTACATCGTTTTACAGGTCAAAAAGAAATCTTAGCTTGTCATTAACACTTTGTGCGGATCCTATGTTACATTTCCCATTCCAGCTATCCCACCCTTTTATTGTTAATGTTAGCGAAGTCATAGTATGTGGCGTTAGGGTTTGACCTGCTCAGAGCGAGTTGGTGCGTTATAGAGATAAGATCACGCTTGGAAAACATGAGAGTACATAAATGATCGGAAGATAGCACATTATCACGACTACATACCAAAAAAAAAATCCGGCCGTTTGAATAAAGTGTGTTGATGGGATATAAATTTAAGGCACACAGGTCATCTGGGAATGAATTGTCGAATAATAGATTGCAATTAAAGTCACCAGAGATAATTGTATCCGAGTAGTAGGTAGTGGCGGAACAAAGTCCACATTACGGTGCAGTCGACAAGCAGAACATTTTGGATTCGTTTCTATTGTTTTGAAATTGTTCTCAATATACTCATTATATTCAATTTGCTAGAGGGACGTAAATGCCAAGATTCAAAAGTCTCCTATAATTCTTGCATTTTAAGAACTTCAATCACACGCAATTAGACTTTTGCGCTTAGCCTCTTATATATAGTCAAAAAAAAAAAAAAAACAAAGTAGTAGTTTTCCGTCTCCGGACGAAACTATAAACGTAAGAGACAAGTGTAAGAGCAAACAGGGGAACAAACAAAAAAAAAAGGACGAAGGCCGAATAGGAAGGAGTCGAAGCGGGAATGTGGATGGGTAGACAATCGGAGTGGCCCGCGGTCTGAGGATAGATTGGCGAACAAGCACAAAGTTAAACGAGCAAACGGATGGATGATCAGATAAGCGAACCGGTACATAAGCGGTCGAGCAGATCGGTGGTTTCTTATTGATTATAATCATAAGATAAGATAATGCCAAGACTGTAGAAATTCATGTTTGCGTAGATTTTCTAGACATACGTACAAGCGATTGCCTGCACAGCTTAGTCACAACGAATGAACTCGACTATTTCCCCACTGTCGGTTTCTCGCAGGAAAAAAAAAGAAGAAAACAAATTTCAAGATTAGTGCCGCAAGGAAACCTTTCATTATTTGTAAAGTATTTCTTTATTTATCTGAAATCTCCCGACATTATGAATAGATCTCTGCCGAGTTACTTGGTACATGTGCTTGCTAATTAAATTGAAGTTTATCTTCACATCCTTTATACGCCCTTCTGATGAAATAAAAGAATGTGTCTTTCGAAGCATTTTTGCCCACTACTTTTGATCTTCGGTTGATATTAACGTTTAACGAAACTTTTACAATTTAACAAATTCTTAGTCTACTTTCAAGTGCAGGAGAGGATTTTCATAACGTTATCACGAATCCGCGTAAACAATGGTAGTGCGGTAAAAGCGGACAGTACTTTCTATTAAAAATTTCTGCTTATCACTGCTCACCACCTAAGTGTGGTTGCGCAAGTTTTAAAATTCCATTTGCAACGCCTCGAAAGAGCCATCGGACAACTGTGAAGTAATCTCTTCCCATTCCAAACTTTCAGTTGCAAATTGCTACTGACTGAAATTATTATTATTAAGAATTTTTTTTCTTTTTCTGGTAAAGCGACACATAGAGAGAATAATGAATTTAATGTACTCTCATACTATTAATTTTTGGCATATAAAAGCAGCCGAGTATGAAGTAACGACAGTCTTTTTGATGTTGAGGTTTACTTTGACAAATATTTTTAAATTAAAGACAGATAAAGAGTAACGAAGGGTAGAGAGATAGAGAGAGAAGTCAAAATAAAAGCGCATTCAACAAAAAACAATACAATTTGTAAAAATGTTTAAAAAGAAAACAAAAAAATAAAAAAATAAATAAAATGGAACGACTTCATTCATGACGTAGAGAAAACAAACAAAAAAGTGGAAGTCAAATAAGAAAAGCATGAATGCTTAAAGACTGAATGCTTGGGACCCCGACGATCCCGTAAATATTTTTATGAAGTCATAAAAAGTGATCGTGATTTGAAGATAGCAAATATTTCCAATAACCTGATATACTATTCCAAGAAAATATCAGTATTGTATCTATTGTCTGTCTCCATTATAACAATATATTTATATATATCTTCCGTTTCTTGAAAGGCGCTTAATGAACCAAAAAGCAGAAGAGCCTGAATCTGAATAAAGTCGCCCATGTGTTTATGTTTTTGATCAGTATTTGATTTTTTTATTAGAATTGTTTTGCTATTTTTGACATGCCCTTACGTCCGTCCTACACACATGTACATGGATTTTCATGTATGCAAATTTAAGATGAAAGCTTCCGTTCAATTTTCATAGTAACATTCATTGCCTGCACCTTTCGATGGGAGTGAACGAATGTGTTTTAAAAATTCAGCCAAGAACACAAGAAGTTCACTTCAATTCCGCTTAATTTGCGAGCGATCAATTCGCCACTTCAGCATGAATTGAGAACTTGTATAGGTATTCTAATCGGATGGTTGGGTGTTACAAATGCATTAATAAAATCAAGCATATCAAGCATTTTAAAGTGCATAGCATGAGAAAAAAATGCAGACATTTTTACATAAAATCCTCCCAGCAGAACAAACAGTAAAAATGCATTTTAAAAATAATTGTGAAAATGGCTCAAGACGAAAAATTGCAAACACAAAATGTGTTGTCGTTACACTAAATTAGAAAATAAGTGAAAGGAAAATAAAATCCTTTAATAAAAGAAATTAAGGCGAAAACAAATGAGAAAATCAGGCAACAGGATAAATGTAAGATTTTTTTGCTCTGTGACCGAAACAAACAGATAAATACTGTATAGAAAAAAAAAAAAAACAACAACAAAATTTTCCGGTCCTCTCTTCTTTATTCTTTCTTTTATTAATGACTGAATTCAATTTTTTACTTAGTACTTGCAGCTTTCAGTTATTGAGTAAAGATAAATGTGAAAGAGCACCGAATGAAATTTTTTGCCGTAGCATTATTTTGAAATTTTGATCTTTGAAATTTTATAAAAACAAATCTAAATTTTCTTTAACGATATATATCAGTCAGTCTTACATTTTATTTCCTGTATTGACAGACGTTAGGAAAAAATCACTCGAATTTCAAGCTTGAATATCAATCGCTTTTTACGCTTCTACGAATATCTAAGGGGCGGTCGTTTAAATACTTTAATGAAATTTGCATCACACAATTCTGCAACGATTCACTTAAAGGCGAAAAAAAAAAACATATTTTAATGATTATTTTACATGACTTTGAACTCTCTGTAAAGCAAGTGATACGGTGTAGCAATAAAATTGGCGAGACACGTTGGCGCCCATTAAATTTGATATCTAGCAATTGTAGATTTTCAATTGAAGTCAGCACAAGCAGAAAAAATTGGCATTTAGTTTATAAAGAATATCGTGATACTTTATTGAAACTTATGCGCTCACTATCATCTAAAAATATGCTTTAAGTGGGGATGGCCCAACACGTGATGAACACGTGCTCGGAATTTTTCGAGTAATGAATATGTAATGATGAATGGAAATAAAAATTTCCAGATTCTTCATCCGCACATACGAAACTTAAACGGGAAAAGATAACCGAATCTGTTTGCCATCATTTCGCTTAAGCGGGGCGAAACATTGTTCCCCGTGGACGTAAAAAGCTGGAAACCTTTTCCGTACACCAGTATGCTTTATACTCTGCAATAGTGCAAGAATCCGAGACGAAAGAGTCAATGGTGTGCGTGTCCGTTGACGCATCCCCTAGTAATGCAACTTTCGCCAAAGTGGAAAAATTAAACCTAAAACTGAAGATTTGAAATGAGCAAGTGGTCTGCTTGTGAACACATGCATAATTGGTAAAATGCTGGAAAAAAAAGGAGGAACTAAATATTATTGTTGATGGCATATACGCTATAGCTGGAATTGATCTCAAAATTATTAGGGCCTGCCATAAAGCCGAGTAGATAAGAATCATGAGTATTAAGACGATCTTCGTGGTTTGAAGTCTTACTTTGGTAGACCAAACTGAGTGAGCATCGTGCTATAGTAAGTGCTTAATGAGCAAAAACTCCCTATCCTTCTCTCGCTTTCCCGACTTCCTTTCGAGCATTACTGTGCTATATGCATAAGGAATATTTCTCGGGTGAAAGGTCATAAAAAAACGCATTCGTCTATGTTTGCATAAACTGAGATCTAAGGGATCATCTATTTTCCCACAGATACGCCCATAATAACAAAAACTCCAATTGCCTATAAATACGTTTTTACAAGACTTGGGAAACGCCATGACCAGGATTTTTTAATGCGACGAATTGGTTAAGTGAACAACATACAATTAAAATAAGTTGTTGCAATTTTTGCACATCGGTTCCTACTTAAGTATAGGGAAACAAATGAAATAATCGAATATAGTTGCTGTCAAAGTCTGGATTCATTCTAAAATTTAATGTTTTCAGAATTATGATATGATTGATGAAAACTCTTAACCTTGAAAAAGCTATGCCTGATTGGGTGAAAAGGCAAATAATTTGACTATAAATTTTATCTCAGGATGATGAGAAAATATTGATTGAATACTTGAGGAAACTTTTTTGATTTCAAATTTATATACAATGTACAAACAATATCGTGAACCTAGTATAACAAACCAGTTTTATTACAGATAAAAACCTGCAGAGACAATGACAGTTTTTTAAATTCTTTCCAAAAGATTTTTTGCAGTTTTTTCTTCTTTTTTCAATTGAATATTTCTGTCCTTCTGTGCATGTTATGTATTTAATTTATTTAAAAAAAAAAAACCGGAAAAAAGAAATGAATTAAATAAATGAATCAATGAACAAAACAAATATAAAAACATAAGTGTTTAAGGAGAATTTTAAATGTTGTTCCCAAACTCTTCGATTACTTGCATTGATATTCCAATAAAATTCCCATGCAAATGTATTTTATAACTTGAAATCTGTTGGAAAAAACGTAAAGAGAGAATTTACAAAAAAAAAAAAAATCGACAAAGCTACCATTCACGCTACTCCCGTATTAATTTTGACATTTCTCCATTACTTTACCCTACTCTCGTCGAAAAATCAATAGATCCTTAAGAAATCTAGTCCATCAGTGGGTAAAATTGTACAGTTAAACAAATAATTTATGAATGTCAAAACCTTTCTTCAATTTCAAAAGATTATTATTCTGAACATACTGAAAGCAACAGCGCGAACATCATATCAATAAAATAAAGAACTTTATTAAAACAAATAGATTAACAATCTATTCTATATTAAAAAAAAAAAAAATGGACTTGACAGCTTGAGTTATCAGTGCTTTTGGTACATTAGTCTTTGAATTTATTTCTTTAATAATAGCTTTGAACAATATCCAAATCATATTTTCGGACAGAGTCGATAGCCTCAGTTGCTAGTGCTTATCGTAAATTATTCCTGGAATGGATTTATTCATCATAGATAATAATGCCGGTGATAGTAGCCTTGAACAATATATGAAGCATATTTGCGGACAGATCCGATTGCCTTAGTTTCTAGTGCTTATTTTACATTAGTCCTGGCATGAAAATATTTACCATAGATAATAATGCCGATGATGATGGCTTTGAACAATATGTGAATCATATATTCGGACTGCCTTACTTTCTAGTGCTTATTGTATCTTAGTCCTGGCATATATTTCGCTACCCTAAATAATAATGTCAATAATAATAGCTCTGAACAATATGTGAATCATATTTTCGGACAGAGGGGAAAAATTATATTTTATTTGCAAAAAAAAAAAAAAAAAAATTCGGAATTTAACTTTCCCTAACAATTTTTCCATAATTTGTTAATAAGTTTCTAAATCGATTGGGAATCTCATACTATTTAACATAGAAATGCATATGTAGGGATACGTAGTTGAGAACGAATATAATGTAAGTAATCCTTACTGTGTGTCCTTCAATACGTATTTTCGATGAAGTCACAAATATATTGAAAATTCACCCAACAAACGCAAGTTTTACACAGGATATGGGTTTTTAATTTAAACGCTTGACTGCCTAAATGATTGGATGGCTTGTATAAGTTATTATATTTTATATACACATATATATATATATATATATATATATATATATTTGTTCAGATATTTACGCAAGTACAAGTATGCTTAATGAAAACGCAATTATGCTTAATTTATGCTTCATGCATTATCATGACAATAATATTGTGTAAATATTTTTAAAATGTTTTAACCTTTAAGCTTTATATATGCAAGCTATCTATCAATGTAACAATGCAGCAAATATCTGTATCTGTGAATATCATATTAATGAGTTATTGAAACGTTTCATTTGCATATCCATGCATGTATGTATATATATATATGTATGTGTGTATAAATGTATCTATGTATCTATGTATGTTACATATGTGTAGGGTATGTGCAAAATACTATATATATATATATAGTTGCGGCTATTTGTGCAATCGGTTGTGATGGAATAATTATACAGAACTTTGCCTCTTTTTATGTTAGTGGCTCCTAGGCTCTCCTCATACATTGCTTTATAGTTGAAAGAATAACTGAGAGCTAAATTAATGAATACTCTATTGATAGTTTAAGGCTCATTGCACACATATATAAGTATGTGTATATATGTACATATAAGTATATATGTATATATGTACATATATATATATATATATACATATATATGCGTGTGTGTGCGTTCATCAACATATTTTATTTTAAAATTAATATGTAATAATATTTTGATGATTCAGTAGACACAGAGCATTTTAATTATTTTCTTTTTAGTTTAAACGTTTTACATTTTCTTTTATTTACAAATTGAAAGTAAAAAATTCCATAAAATTATTCAAAATTATATTTACTACACTTTGCCTGACAGTTCACCTGTATGCCAAATATCTTGCAAGGCTCCTCTCTTTCTTTCTAATCGCAGACTTCTGTTTGGTCTTCTTAAAGTGAATCAAGGGCGATCCAACTTTCATTATCAGAATCATTTCCTGAACCGATCTTAGCCTGTTTGTCTGTCTGGCAGTTTGGTTACCTGATATTCTAAGGTTTGCAACGCCGACAAAGAAGCATCAGACACCTCACAAAGTATATACACTATTGATCAGAATCAAATTCTAAATCGATTGTAGCATGTCCGTCTGTCCGTCCATATAATGTCTGTTATAAATATACTCTTGGCCGCGAAAATTAAGCTATCGACCTCAAGTTTGGCAGAAACTTCGGAAGCTCTCGCGCGCAGGTTGGTATTGAAAAAGGTCCTAATCGGTAGACGGACACGCTCACACCCTTCCCATGTAAACTAAGAACACTTTTGTGTTTCAAAAGAAATACAAAAAAACGTTTTTTTGCTCATTACTCATAAGCTATAATAAATAAATTTACAAAAATTTGAACGCATGTCCCACGGATGATGCTGGAAAAATGGAAAAAATCAGTCCCGCCCACTTCATATTAGAGAGCTTTAAAATGTAGTTATTTTTGTTTTTTTTTGCCTTTTTTAGTGTAACGGTGATCGGTGTAAAAGTTTTAATTTTCTTACTTGTTTTTCTATAACTTATTTATACTTAACTTTAAATATTTTAATATTTGAATTAAATATTCTTCACATTACATATATACACAGACTACTTTGTGCATTTTCGTAAAGTAAGGCATAGAATAAATAATGTTTGGTTTTCCACTTGAAATATTCGGCAGCGTTTTGCTTGCGCATGTATATTTTGATTTTATCATTTTTCTTTAAAATTAAATGAAAATGAAGTGATTTTGTTCGCATCAGTCGTAGTAGTACTAATGTGAAGAAAAAATTTATATATATATTTTTTTTTAAAATATCTATTGATTGATTGAGCGCACATTCATGACAGACTACTTTGCTTTCCTCCAGACGCAAATTCTTTGAATATAACGCCACATATTGCAATAAATACTTCTGCTATATAAATAACATACAAGCATCGTTCACTTGAAGTTCTTTTGATTTTATTGAATAATTTATTTGATTTCATTGATTGCAATCGATATGATGGTGGATGAGTTCGTGCGTTATGATGGATGCTGACCACTGCTGTATGCATAACGTATGCAAATTAGGGAATATATGAAATTTTTTTTTTTTCTACGCAGTTTCGAGAATGAATTAAATATTATAAGAAATTTCTAAATTGATAATTTTAGTCTCTTTAAATCTGAGTAGAAATAACCATATGTTGATTCGGCGAGCCTTTAATAGTAAAAAAACTTCAACTTGCTAACAGTTAACACTATTAGGAGTTTAGCTCAGCTTGTAAGGAATGCAAGAAAAGGCTCTATGTCCTCAAAGCAATTCTACGATTATTTTCTTTTATTAACAAAAGTGTCTATTAAGATGAAAACATAAAAAAATTAAAAAAGCGCTTCACTGAACTTTTTACGCCAGACAAGAGTTACTAATGTGCAAAAAGATAAATAGTAGTTGTGACCGAAACAATTTGAGACTAAATAGCTGCGATCGAAAAACACTGAAACTGCGTTGCTGCCGTTTAAGAAGTAGAGCGGCCAATAAGGCAAGTTGGAAAAGATAATACTTTTGCTAATTTTTTTTATCTTTTTTTTTCGATCAATCACACAGACGAAGCTGCTTATACGTATTTTGTGATAATAGTCGGAAAGAAGTGAGGTGGGGAGAGAGACCAACCTGGTAATCGATAAATGTTATGTCTTTACCGGTTAAGCTGTAACGAGATTAGCCTTTTTTATACCTCAGCAGGATTTTATGCCTGAATTTACATATGTGCTTTCATTTGCCCACATTACGCCTCTGCGCTTCTTTCTTGGATTTGTATTACGGCTCTCAATTTTCGAGATTTTGGTACTTTAACATCTTATGCTCCTAAGCTGAAAAAATGTCGGATATTTTAAGACAATAATCACTCAAACACATTATTGTAGCATGCCGGGCACGTGTGGAAAATTTTTATTGGATTGTATCAATTTTTGACTCCACTGGCTTATGAAGTTTCATATAAGTTGAAGTCTTAAAAGGGCAAATAAGCTGCCAAGTGCTTGCTTCCGGGTTCGAAATCTCAATGCAGTTTGATCGCATTAAGTCGTAGCTACAGTGGGTGTTCAATCGATGAAGGCATAACTCTTACCGATTGGGCGCATCCCGACTACGCTGCGGCCACCACCTATTTTTCAAGGTCACACTTTTAATACTTTGTGATGAAAATTAGTGAAGAATTGCATTAAGTGACATAAGTACTCTATGGTTGGTCTCGGCAGTAAATCGTCGATTAACGTTTTGAAAAGTTTGCACTGGAGTAATGGCAAATATCATATAATACACATTTTGCGGACAAATTTTGTATCTCTCTCTCTTTGCGGGGGTCATAGTTTGCAGTGCATGGGGACGTGAAGATCCATCAGACCAAGTAGAATTGACGAATTCCCATAGCCTTTTATCATTCGAGAGACAAAGGTAACTCCTAATCAGTTTAAGCCTGTGCGAGATATTCGAACTCAATCCAGGAAGAGTAAATAATAAAAATTGTTTTTGTACCGATCCTTATAACGTGAAGAATAACTTACCTATCTGTCGCGATCTTATCGTTCATAAAGAAAGTTTGCCGTGCTTCTGCCAATATAGCGGACATCGTGAATTCGCTTTAAATTAAATTTAATTCCTTATAGTATTCTTATTTTCTTTCTTTCATTGTATTTTCTCTGCTCTTTTAATTAAATTATCGCAGTAGAAAACTTTGAGAAATTCACTGGAGACTGATTAAATTAGCTGCTTGTTCTATTTTACTCAGGAGATAGATATTCACCAGAACTCCTTCAGTCGGATAAACAAAAAACTTTCTGTAAATTAAGCCTAAGTAAATAAAGTATGGTACGGCAGACAGATAATTGCTATCTTAAATGCTACCTTACCTTGGCGGTTACGTTCGAAATTCAAGGTTTACGAGAGGAAAAGATATTTAAAAATTTGAAACTTAGTTAAATAATGAATGAGTGGAAAACCAACAATGAGCTAACAATGAAAGTTAAAAACTTTTCTCCTCTTTAGCGATATTAATGTAATGTTAGAAACAAATGTCGAAGCTTTTATGATAAACTTAAAATGCTTTACGCAGCACAATCATAAATTTAATGAATGAGTTGTGAATTGTGAAAGAAAAACTTTTACTTGATATCCGCAAGTAATATTAATTTTTGAAGAGGTGAGATGGTGTAAAAATTTATATAAAAAAGTTAAACAAGGCAAAGAAAGTAAGCTACGTAATTAAGTGAAGATTAACCGGAACGAATTTAAAACTGAAAAAATAATATAAAATGTAATGTAAAAACTGCATTACTTATAATGATCAAATGAACACACTTTTGTCTACAATTAAACGATGCGGTTATAGCCGAATTATTGCAAAGTAAAAAAAAAAAACGCATCACTGATGAGGATGAGACAGCTTAAGACGCTTTCAATTTGAGCTAGACAGCCAGCTATGTCCATCCATCCATTTCTTCGCCAGCTCGTCAAACGTCCGTTTATGGAACTCGTTAGTGAAATTGTGGTACAAAACTGAAACTTACTACAAATGTTCTTAAATGATGTCCAAGTAGAAGCTTGCAAGCAAGTCTACGATAGACCAAAATGTAAAAATTTTCAGCGAAAAAAAAAACCTGACTCTGAAGGTAGTGGTCATCCCTAGCCAGTATTATTGTCAATACGTTACAAGCTGTAGGAAACATGGAACGGAAATTTTTAGAATGGAAATTTGGTTCGAAAATTTCTTGCGGTTCTTCCCAACACCAAGCTAAACTAACTTTTTTCAGAGGCCTCTTCAGATAATTAGGGTTAAAGGTACGTATAGTTACGTGGAGAAGGCTTATTTTGTAAAAAAAACTTTCAAAGTAAACGGTTGTGTTCTAGTAGTGAGACGTGGAACATCAAAGTGAGCTTATAAGATGTATTTTGCTTTCTGTCAGTAGAACGCATCTCTCAATGGCGAATTTTAGTTCTGGAAATTTTCCGTAAAGGTTTTACCGCGTTCTGGTACGCCAAACACCATTGATGACGAGAAACTATAGGTTATGATTGAAGTTTGTCGACACATGACGATTCATGAGATTGCAGAAAAACCTAATTTATCCAAAATAATAATTTTATTTCTTTTATAAAAAAGAATTACTTTATTTCATAGTGATGACAGTAATTTCCGGTCTATCTAATCCTCTCTGAGGCAGTTGATTGGTATCCGAGATTTGGTGCACAATGAATACCGTTTTCTAAGTTCTTAGTACTTAACTGCGCTTGTTTTTATTTCTTTCATCATATTTATCATATCTAGAACGTATGGAAAAACCAAAGGCACGTAATCGAAAGTTTATTGATTGCCTGAAGATGTCCGTTTCTATGAGCACCCGCCCTTTCTTATAGGCTCACAAAATTAAAGTAATAATAAAAGCAAAGCACATAGAGGCAAAGATGCTTTGGCGTAAAATGAAGTGATGAGCGCAGGTAAAATTTGAAAATGTGGGCGGTTTGTTCTAAAACAAATTTAGAAAAAGCTGAAACCAAAAACAAGTTATTACTAAAATTGTGTTTAAAATGCAATGTAAATATTTAGTAGAATCCATTAAAGCTTCATTGCAAAGATGACCAAAACGAAGCAAACGATGCGTTCACAATCACACGATGGTTATTAAAGATTCATCCCTAGGCGAATTTTGTTTTTTCTCTTCTTTCGTTTAACACTTTTTATTTTTTCTGTTAGCTCAGAGAGAGTTATGAGTAGTTTCCTCTTTTAAATTTTAATAAATATTATTTGAATTGTTTACGTTATTCTGGGATTCGTGTGTTATATGACTTTGTTCCGCTGGTAATCAAATAAAATATCTCCTCGTATAAGCATACATGTAAATATAGATCATGTTCAAATATGGAAAAAAGTTTTTGCCATTCGTACAGACGTAGCTGGATGCATGCGAAAACATGCAACAATATTTATATAAATTGTTGAAAATGACGCTGAAAACCAATTGGTTACATGTACATATATATATGTGCGAATATTGTTCTTAGTTGTCTTATGAAATATGAAGAAGCACAACTGAAACTATGATAGTTGGGCAAGGTCGGCTCTTCAACAGCCTTCGCCACTTCGCCTAATACAAAGCTGCATAATACAAAAATTATGTCTATGTCCAGGCACTCTTTTCAAGGCAGAAATTATGTGTTGCCGGGTCCAAGATTGGTAAAGTCAATCTTTATTGTAAATGGCTATTACAGTTCCAATTTTCAAGTAAAAACTTACTTTTCGTTAGAACGCTTATATGGGCGACTCTTCAGCAAGGCGTACCATCCAAACCAAATTTCTCTTCCATCAATTTAATATGAAGAAAAACTATTAATCAGATAAGTGTTGAGGATTGCAATTTCATTATTTTCATGTAATGATTTTTTGAAAACATGGCGCTATACGGGGAGGAGTATTAAAAATGGGTCGCCGAAGTCCACTTTCAATAAGATTTGTTTTTAGTCCGAAGCGCATCAGTATACCAAATTTCATCAAAGCTAATAAGTGGAAAGATAGCAAACATATTGACAGATACAAGGACAGACAACTTGGAATCGATTCAAAAGACGATCCCGAATCGACCAGCGTACTAAGTTAGGATAGGTTTACTTTAATTCGCTCTTTTGCACTGCAACTTTTTCACATCCTTTTCAATGTTATATACTTGCGCACAAACTTAGTATGTGTATTACCGCAAGTCGCGCATGGAATAAAAATAAAAAACAAACGTGTTTCTCCTTACTTAAGCGCAAAAATTGAATACATATCCATTCTTATCAAATGGTTATACTCAATATCCATTTTCCAATTTCCAAAAAAAAAAAAAAAATTGTTTTACATGTTAAGGTTCGGATCGATGGTTATTATATTATAACTAACAATACTTGTGTGAAACCTTTTTGATTTTTCCATTCATTGAAGGATGGCAGTGTACTATATAAGAAGACTATTCATCCATCTGTAGCGAGAAGAACTGTATAGCAAATATTCCAAAACATCTTGGTTGGTTCATCTGTCATCCGTCTTGTCCATGATCCATCGAACAATTCTCGGTTAGTCGGTAGATCTGAGTGCCGTTTGTTAATTTAAATTAATGACAAAAATATCAACAAATCTATCTATATTAAGAACAGTAAATCCTTACTCGTATCTCTATATATACAAGAGTAATAATACCTTTGGCTATTTCGCTGGATTCTTGCTTCTAGTATGCTTAGTATTTTCTCAGTCATCAGTTCAGAAACATTATTAATCTCTTCTTTCTGACATATTTCCATATTATTCATGCATCAGTTGTCACCTTGTTATCTTGGCTTGTATGACGTATGATTATCGTTTCTTAAATATTTCCATATCAACACTGTGTGTTTAATGTTGATCTTTCATAACTTATATGTAGGTGAAGTGATGTAGGGTATTTAACGATCGACCTTGTTCGACTCGTAACGCATCTACTTTAATATTCTGATCATCTGAACTTTTCAATTTAATCAAAAGCAATAGATTCAAATTTTGTTGCATCATAATTACTTTTCTCACTTCGTGAACAATTGAAAATTCTTTCGCTATGAATTTTGCAACTTGCAATTAATTCTTTATTACTAACAACATTCACTGGTTAACACGCCTTTTATTTCATTTTTAATTCAAAGCTTTTCACTCCTTTCCATTTCACTTCTTCAAGGGAAGATGGTTTTTTTTTCCGCGTTTGTTATATCCTTTTTCGTAAAGGAAAAAAAAAAAAAACTTTCTGTGCATAGTAGTGGAGGGCTTTTCTAATATAAAAGCAAGATGTTTATTTTCTTTCTCTACCCTATTATCGTATATCCATAATTTTCGCTTATCAAAGGCGTTAATATTGTTTAACAAAGTTATGGAAAAGAATTTCGCGTTAAAAACTTACTTTTTAGTTGTTGCGGTATTTCGAGTGCCTTATTATATAAGTTAAACGTCTTTTTTTTTTTTGCATCTACTTTACTTCAATGAGCTATAATATACAAAAAAAAAAGAAAGCAGAGTTTTTCTTTATCAAAAGCGCGACAGCGTCACTTCTGTTTTACTTCTTATACTTGAATGACTTTCTCGCAAAGTTTCTTTAGGAAATTCGTTTTTATGCCGCGCTTTTCAAAGAACTTTTTAGAAAAGAAAATTAAATTTAAACAAAAAAAACGAAAGTTAAAAAGTTCTTCTGCCAACGTTTCTTCAAATATATATTTAACGATTTAAAATTGTTAAAAAACTTACAATAAAAAACTATTTTTAATATAAACACAATACGTATTTTCATTGCGATGTAGTGATAACGAAGAGTGTTAAGCATATTATTTTTTTCGGACATATGAGGACAATTTGCATGGGACTCCAAACTTGTCGCCATTATCGGGTAGAAAAAGCATATGCAGTACCTTTAAGAAAGCGCTAACTGACCAAATGTTGTGGTAGTGGCTATCCTTTACCTATTTGCATGTGCTTACAAAACAAGTTTCCTTGTTTCCCTTACTTTCTTGATTTTTATTGTAAGGTCACTCGCTGTCTTTTCCATTTAGTCGCGAATCTATTCGCTTACTCGAATTACAAACTATTCTACTACTTAGATGGCCGGTGCATGGGGCATTTTCAAATTTTGGACAGTGATATAAGCATCACTAAGAGACGGAGTTGTTTGATTGCCTCTCTTAAGCAATCTAACTTTTTCATCAATCTTCTGAAGTAATTTAGTGAACTACACCTAACACCTAAATAGGCGTGGAGTGTGAAGGGGGCGACTCCAAGTAGATATACCTGTCGTTGGGTCAGCTAATCAGTCTTCCATAAACTGTCTAAATTTAATTATAGAAAACAATAAAAATTTTCCCCGCGAAATTTCGATTGCACAAAACTTTATTAAGTTGGTCTGGTATCGACTTTATATTCGCGCCTTACTAGTGTTTCACGTTGATAAAAACAGGATTTGACTGAAAAAATATTCTGTGACAATACGGGATGAGGCCATGTATTTAGCCAACACAACTGCATAGTACCTTAAAAAGAATTTTGAATAAAAAAATTTATCCACAGCTGGGTACACAATCACGTTTCCAATTTTGTACGTTGTATTACTTGCAGCTCCAAATGTATAAAATACTATATGGGTGTTTCGTCATTTTACAATCCGATGCAATTATCAGGTGTTAAAGCGCTAACAAAAAGACAAACTTACTCTACTCTTCTTGTTCTTTCGCTCTTCTGCTAGTATTCAGCAAAAATCAACAACAGATAATTCACTGCGCTGAATAGAAAGGGTTCAGTGTGAATACGAAGTTCTTTGCCTAAATGTTACTAACGTTTGCATTTACCATGATTTTAAGTATCCATACATATATCATATCATTTTGAAACGATTCAAAACGATATATAAAAATCGGAATTAAATTTGTTTACTTGCAACGCTTCTATCGACTGCGTAAAAGTTTTCCCAAAAAGATGGTCAATGCCTTAACGGGAAACCACAAGGAATTCTTGAGCGTCACTTTTGAAAGATTAAATAATGATTTCTCGTCTGTTTTAATTTACAGTACAGTCCAGCAAGAAATTGATCGACCATGGCAATCTTCGTTGCTTTCTTTTATAAATTTGATAGATTTTTCTCTTGCTTTACGCATTTTCTTTTTATGTTTTCTTTCTTTTAATGAAATGTAATCAAACTCTGACGATATTATCTTTTTTTTTTCTGCTTTTAATGTGTATTTGCAATTAAATTTTTTTCCTTATATATATATTTTTTTTATGCTTCGGTCTTTCGCACATTTATTGCATTAATAAAAAAAGATTATATTCATCGTAGCATTCCTGGCATTTAAAGGGTAAGGAAACATTTGCATGAAAGCTTCTATGGTAAGTCTTTAATATTAAGATGTTAAAGGAAATGACGAAAAAGACTGTATTCGATTGTATGGTTGGTAGTGAATATAAAAATGGTTTTTATTGATTGCGGTCAATATTAGAACTATTTTCTTCACCGATATCCTAGAGCTTTCAAGTAAACATTTCCTTAATAATTTCCTGTCGAATAACTTTTCGTCCCTTTTCCAGCCATTTATGAGAAGTCCTCTCCTCTAGAGAAGGTTGTCTAAGTTGCTCTCCTTTTCTTAATCCATGTTAACTAAACTTTCAAAAAAAAAAAAAAAACTGATCTACTTTTGGGGACTTATTTTAGAGATTCCAAAACAATTTCTTTTGCGGAATTTGTGTTACTAAGTTCTACTTTTTATTACTGGGTGAGATAAGCTAGCTGTTCTTATTTATAACTTGCTAGAGGGCTGTAAAGGGTTTTGAATATTGACCGCTTGTATTGGTTATCAAATTTGATCGCACTAGGGACTAGAATTCAAATAATATTAACAAAAGTAAAATGTAAATGAAAATAAAAGAAATCCTATTCCGTGTTGCAAACTCTTCAGAAGCTCTTGGAAGATAAGCCTCACATGACTGTCGCTTACCGCTGCGAATATGATAAAGAAAATGCCTTACTGAAGATATCCAGATGCTGTTGAGATTGCTTTGCTTTCAAGTTTATTATAAAAGATTCTGCACTAACTGCCCTATGTGGGCGTTAAATGTTTACATACCTGTGGACATATATATTTGGAATATGTTCATATTGTAACATTAAGCCTTTAACTAAAGTTCTTTTCCATTACCGTTAACACTCTCTATAGGATAAGCCATCGTACGACGGACGGTCTGCCTTTATTATTTAAAATTTCGAAGCCTTGTACAACTTGAAAAATTGAAAAAACGTAGAACCCATAATAGATATCGAGCAAAGCAAATTTGCTCTAGCGTTTTCTAAGCCTTTCCACTGAAAGAAAAGTACGACCTTTCTATGCAAAACATGCTCTACAATGAATTTAACTTAACTTATCCGTTGAAATGAATTAAAAATGAGCGATTGAAAGAAATGCATAAATATTTTCTTTGTATTTTGTATACGGACGTCTTAGTAAATTTTATTAAGAAAGTTTTATTTATAGAGAGAAAGGAAATATAAAAAAAATATTTCTGTAATAAAAAGTTTTGGACATTTATAAAATACTTTCAAAAATAGTGTAAAAGAAATGTATGTATAAAAAAAAGAAAAAAAAAATTAAAATTAACTTTAGAGTGAATTTTCAACACTCATCCTGACAGCATCCCAGCATTTCCTTAATTGCGAGCATTATGATAAGCCAATTGAGATTCATTTGGCATTCGGGCTAACAGTAGATAGCAAATCCATATCTAAATCGCAAACAATATGTTTTCGAAACTTTAAATATATATATGAATATCTCTTTCATTTTCCGCCTAATCTCTGATCGAAATTTAACCCAAAGTGAAGCTTCAAGATTAAGCTTCATTTTTCTTTATCAACTTTCTTGCAAAATTTGACTATAGTATGGACATTTACGTGGCGAATGAATACCTTCTACATTTGTACATGTGTACGCTCTATATTTCATATTTGATCTCTAATTGATATTCAACTGAAGATAGCTTTGTTAAGTTTACACTCGGATATTACAATTTTTATGGGAAAATTTGTGTATGTATAACAGTCACACTTACAGGCGCCTGGTTGCCTTCTATACTTCTTTCCTGATCTCTATGATTGCAATGCAATCGCAAGTCAACATCACAACAGTAACAAGCTATAAAGATCATGGATGTGCGGAAATGTATTCGAAGAGAAGCAATCAGAACAAAATAGTTAACATACCATTACGATTCGATCGCGTTTATAAAAATCATTTTGATCAATAAATATAAAGAAATATTTTGCTTTTATTAGATAAGTTAATGCACACTGCACATAAAAAAGTTAATAAAAAAGGAAACGAAAAATGAAATGAATATAAAAAAAGAAAAAATATGAAATCTTAAAAACAAGGAACTTTTTAAAGAAACAGAAATTTTGTAATCATTTTTAAAAGGTATCTATCTATCTTTGCAGACAGAAATATGTGCTCAGACAGAAAAGTTTCGCTATTTACATATTCTCAGGTATATTTGCCTACAATAGTTCTAAAACATTTTCTCATATCTTTTTCCTTTGCTAAATATGAGAGAGCGCAAAAAAAAAAAATACTTATGAAACTTTCTCAACAGAAAAATTGTCATTTAAAAAGTTTCTG
>NW_023998439.1:829453-857778 GCF_014805625.2 Glossina fuscipes
TTTTATAAGATATTAAAACAAAATTTAATACATCCTTATGAACACAAGAGTGTATTACGAAGAAAAATCATTTTAGTAAATGGATGGAAAAGCAAAGCAAAACAATTGCTTCAAAGACATTTGAATTTTGGTTAACATTGAAGGCATTTAACAGGACTAAACAGCTGCTACTCATGTCCATGTTACAAGCATTTGCGTCTTCATATCTATATTGTAGAAAATATTTGCAAGACACTTTGACGTTCAGAGATCACTCGCTATTCACAACCAAGGCCTGTATAGACAAGTTAAAAATGTCAAGCCATACAAGTCATCGTGCAAAAGATTAAGAAACTAGAGATTAGATAAAGAGCCGAATATTTTATTTGACAAAATTTTCGATGGGCTTTCATGGGCTTATTGTCTTGAAGGGAATAAGACAACTTTAGCATATTGCTTGTCTTTTACGCTGGTAAAGTTGTGAAAAAGAATCTTTTTCTTAATTTCATTATAAGAAATTTCAATTTAATAAATACTTCTATGTACATATTTAACATTTTCTTGTGCACACTTAATACGTACGTAAATAAGAACAAGGGAAAGAATTATTAAATTTCTCTTATTTTTTTTTTTTTTAATGAGACCCACAGAAGTAGATTAAATTCAATTTCTTTCTTTTTTTTTTTTGCAAGGCACGCTTTGCACGCATCATGGGTTTGCGTTTTTGCACTTCTTCGAGGTTATTTCTTTTTGGTTCTTTTTTTTTTTTTTTTGGAGAAATTTTTCATATTGGAGACTTCATGTTGAGCTGAATTTTGCGTAACACTGGCAACTTTTAAATTGGTGGGCTGCTTGTGGTGCTTTTATCTACGCTATCAGAAAATGCAGGTATGTACGTTTTGTTCTTCTGTTTGTAACGCACAACGTTTCATATATTCTCTATATATGCATAAGTGTTCGAGGTTGGTAGGGTTGTATTTTCGCATGTCCTCCTGCATCTGTTTATATGACGATATGAAACTTCCCGTCGTCTGCCGTTTTTTCTACGTATCTATACCTAAATGCGTTTTCTCTTCCATCTATACATCTAGATTCATATATGCAGTCAATCCGTTCAATAATTTTTTCTTCCATCCGCACACCTTTTCAATCGTACACCGAGTCCGAACGTTTATCTGTGACCCTATTTCCACCACCAGTTGTTTCTGCTGTTCGTCAGCCATCTCATAATAGTTTTTTTATGGGTTCATGTCACAATTGGTTATCTCTTTCTTTATCTACGCGCTATTTGATTGCTTGACCTTTTCTTTTGTCTGTGCTTTTAACCTTCGTCTATATGAACTTTCCGTACTTTCATCAATTCGTGCTTCCAATTGTCCGCACTTTTATGCGCCGCTTTTATCGTCGTTTTCGAAGTGCATTGGATTGTTTAACACACTTTCGCATCGTATCTATCTATTCGTATCTATCTGTCTACTCTCGTGGTCTTCTCTTTTCAGCATCGACTTTATTTAGAAGATTGACTTTATATAGAAAATCAGTGTTAGTTGTTTACGAACCTCTTCCAAATTAGCAAAATACTGCTTGTCAAATTTTCAGATACTTAGTAGGATTCATCCTGAGAATAATATGGATTTTCTGTCAGCATATATTCTAATAGCTGCTACGGCTTGAAGCTATAACCACACAGTACGTCTTTGTTGTGTGAGCTCCAAAAATAAGGGGGATACACAGTCTCTTCCCGTATTCTTCCCACTAGGTATTGTTGCCTCACCTGAATCTCTTAAACGAACATAGGCTTAAAAGGTGACATTTCCGTTTACATTTTCAATTCTTTGCTCATGGAAAAGGATTAAATTGATTTTAAAAATGAGAGAAATATCTTGCACTTTATAAGTGAAATTACTTGTAAAACCTTAGTTTAAAGTACATATGTGGAAGAGGTTTGCGACAATTTAACTCACTTCTATTGATCTTTACAGGGTACCTTATTTGATATGAACGTCAGAGCCCTGGCTCGCAAGCAAGTAAGAAAATAAACGTAGGTTGGCCCAAACAGGTCTAAGATAAATGGAAAAATCCAGAAATTTTCCGAATGATTGGTCCGATTGACAACTTTACAGGGAGCAAAAATATATTATTTCTTTATATTTACGCAAAGTGATGCATATTCAAGATTTGATCCAAAGTTCGCTTGATTTAATTACTTCAGATGAATAATAAATAAATATTTGTGTGTATCAATGTAGATTAGCTCATATGAAAATGATTTCTGATTGATGAAGAGGGCCCCTCTTAGATCCGCAATGAACTCTTTTGAAAGCTACATTCAATTAAACTTTTAATTAATACTATTTGATATCCTGTCGCGATGGCATTCTCACATGTAATTCAGAAAGCTTGTATGGGTTACTCATGCATTCAAATCACTTTCGAATAGAAATCAATTTGTTTTTGTTAATTTTCATATAGAATATTAATGAAAATGAAAGAATATAAATGCAATAAAATGTAAGTGCAATAATTATTAGATATTGCAGTATATTCAAGTGCTTTATGCTTTCTTTTGAATGTTATCCTCATCAAAGCCAAGGTACGTACATCCATCACTATTATTATTTTTATTATTATTATTATTCTCTGTTACTCGAACATTGTCAATGTCACAACCACCGCCGTGATTGTAGCTAGCTAGCAACTCAAGTCTCAAGTTGACATTGTAATCATATGAAGCGTAACATTAAATAGATAAAGTTATATAATCTTTTAGATAGATAGTCGTCTATCTAACTGTTGTTAACAACTTCTTTGAAGTTTTTTCCTTTTTTATTTCTCATCTCTTGTTCTTCTCCTTTTATTTCTATATCTTGTCTCGTCTATAAGTCTGAATGTGCATATTTGAGTGAGTATATTATGTCGTCAGTGCTTGCACACATAATTGATAGTAAAAGGGAAAAAAATAGAGAGAAAAAAAAAAAAAAACTGAAAAACCGCCAACTTCAAAAAAAAAAAATTAAATTTTTTTTTCTTTTTTTTCAACTTTCTTTCAAAATTTTGTTTTTTTTTTTTTTCTTCATCACTGCGCTATCTAACCACAAGAATAATAATAGTAACTACAGCTAGTGCCAGCTAGCAATTAATAGTGATAATAATGATAATAATTTTCTTTGTAAATTTTATATAACTTACGCTTGTTAGTTTTTCAATGGCTATTTCAATCTAATAAAGCTATTAAACGAAAAACGAAAAAGAAAACAAAATACCATAACAAAGACCGTGTAACGTAGAAAGTATCTTCATAGCGTAAGCTGAAGGAAAGCTAAAGTGATTTAAACAAAAACTTTACTTGCCCGAAAGATGAAGAGCGCTTTTCAGAAACAACGGCGTATATCATTTTTGAATTAAGCGAGCAGTTTACATATATTTCAAAAGTGATATATTTTTTCTTTCATTATAAAGTATACTTATTTCGATTATGTACGGAAATGTCGAGAGATTTTCAAGCAAAAAAAAATTTTGTTAATAATTGACAGTCAGAACATTAGGAAAATCATGACAATTATGCAAAGGAAATCGTTTTTATTAAAGGTGGGAAAGGGAAAGGGGGGGGGGGGGGGGGGAGAAGCTACATTTTCAACTCAAGAAAAATTAATGAAATTGATGTTCAGTGAGCTACAGAGAAGACAATGCGGTGTGCAATGTTCAATAAGGCTTTCGAGACGCAGATGCACTTGAAATGTATTTAAACCCAGTAAAGGACCGCAGGGAAAATTTCGTACTCTTGGAGAAATGCAAACCAGAGCAGATGGTCACCAATATTTACATTGGCATTCATCATATGGTCACCTATGTCTGCGGGCCTATTGAGACCATATGTAGGCCAATAAAACGTTTTTAGTGACATCTGTGATGCAGTGTGACAGCATGAATAGTCTAAACGTTTGTACCTTGCAAAGAACTAAAATTTCATTTACGTTTTATTTAAAAAAGCAAATCCATCAAATGCGTTCCCTTTGTACAGGAATCTTAGCATCCATAAGCCTTGGAAACAGGATGTAATAATTTCGTGTACTGCTAAGATGTGAACATAGCTGATATTAAACAAAATTCTGCATGTCATTCCTTTATCTCCTTTTATTATAATTAACTTACTGCTAAATAGTATTGAGATTTTGTGCTTCAACCTATGTTAAAAATTTGCTAATAAAAACACACTTCTAGGGCTTGTGTCCGAAAATATGATTTACATTTACAAAATAAAATGTTTTTTTTTATGAAAGCGTTAAAAATACCAAATTACTTTGATTTTAGTTTTTGAATAACGACGTGTGCAAAAAATCGTAATAAAAATTATTTTTTTATTTATTTTATTAATAAATAAAATATAAATAATAAGATATAAATTTAATATTTCTTATGCATATGCGGAACAGTTGCCAGACGTTATCATAAAGAAAGCAAACGCAAGAGCGATATGATCCTTCGTTCTATGTTCTTGGAAAATGTAAATTATAATTTCGGACTGAGGCAGAAGTATCTTTACATAGTTAGTAAGAAGTAAAGTGCAGGTGACTATGGTTGCGAAAATGTTGATTACATTGAAGAACTGGCGAGTAAGTGATTGTTGTTAATTTTTTTTTTTTTTTTGCAAAAAAACCTGCTTATTAATAATATGTCGTTGTTTTCGTTGATCGGATGTTGGCTTAAATAAAAATAAAAAAAAATTAAAAAAATCAAAAAAAAAAAAAAATGTCAATTGTCGTTTAAGCACACTCTTGATACACAACGATTGAAATGCTGTTGTTGCATTTTCGCTGTCTTCTAAAACTTTTTATTCTTTATTCATCAAGATTTAACCCACATATCTTCCAGATTATGCAATTGTTATTATTTTTATTTCCAATATTTACGCAATTAAATTTATTCTTTATTTATTATACATGAACATAAATATATACTTTATGCGGTTAAGTGAACCTCCTGCTGTCAAACACTATGCATATGTTATGCAGGCATATGTGACTTGGAATGATGTAGTATCACGCCTTGATTGCCTCTCGACAGTCCGACAGCGAACAATTTAATTTACATCATCCCACGACGATATTCATTATATTTGGCAATTTGTGTTTGTACTTAAACGTAATCGGAAACTTAGGTTTGATTATCATAACATAATGAAATATTGAAATTAATTTTAAGATCAATATTATTTACCTCTAATTCCCACAATATTAAGCAGTCAATGTCAATATTTGTAGCGTAAAGTTCTGGTTAAGTTTGCGTATTAGTAGATGACTGCGATGGAAGATATGTCCGGTTTTGGAAAGTTCCCTGCTGCTGAACGCCTTACAAGCAAAGGAGGAAAGTTTGTACTTTTTGTGCAAAGATTTTGGATTTGATTTAGAAGAAGCTGAACATTTGAATGGCAAGTCGTGGGTTTTTATGGGCACAACAGTGGAGATATCCAGTGGTAATGCCGCCATTGTTAAGACTTCAAAATAAGTTAAACAGAAAATTAATTTTTGTGATAATCAAATTTCGAGAGTACTGGCAACACTACAAGTGATAGTGGCGGTAAAAATTACCGATCCCTGCATAAGATGTCTTTCATGAGAAAGAAAGAGAAGGATCGTGAAAATGTTCCAGGCACGTACTGTTTCTACAATGCTTATTAGTGGATATACCATTAAAAAATATTACCTATCAGTCCCTTTTCGAAGATATCGTCAAATTTTTGCTTTAGGGATTTTCTCGCTCACATTTTTACATTCTTATTAACAGAATTCTCAGAGACGGTCGCCAGTTTGACTTTCGCTGGATACCACCTATAGAAATGACATTGATCCAACAACAACGCTTTCGGTGTAAGAAAGCAAAAGATAGCGTAGTAGCCGATTAGAAGAATACCACGCGGGCTAAGTATATTATATGGTATACAAAGATGATGAAGAAATAGTTATATAAGAGGCACATTGACCCAGAAGGCACAGCCCTACGAATCAGGCTATTATAAAGCTGTTTTTAAGTATATCAAAAAATTCTTTTAGATCCACTTTTTCTCTATTTTTGACTAAGCGCTAATTTATATATGTACTATCCTCACATAGTTTAATAATAATAATACATATATACGTATATATATATATATATATATATATAACACAATAAAACATATACATACATATATGATGAATTTCTAGAATTTAGTGAACAATGAGTTCCATGATCCGAAATATATGTGTATATAAGTTTTCTATTTTATCCTTTCTAGACAAAAGTTGTTTCTATTAATTACGAGAAAGCTTTTCTCCCACAGAACATTGTTTTCATATTACAAGTAAATCGGGGCCTATGCACTTGCAAATGCTTAGTATTGATTAAATTTGTTTTTTTTTTTTTTTTTTTTTTTTTTTTTTGCTTATATAAACCCTAATCTAGTATACGGATAAAGTTGTTAAGCATTTCTAACGTTAGTTATAGAAATTAAAGTAAAGTTTAAAAAATTTTTAAGCTTTATTTCCTGCTGTTACAAACTTTTGTTAAATTATATCAATTTCTTATACGTGTCCCCATATGTGTGTGTGTGTGTCTGTTTGTGTGTATGTACACATTTCAATGCATGTCTCTACAGAGATATATATATACAAAGAAAAACTTTTTATTCTTGTTATCGGTGTTTAAAAATTTATTTTGTAACAAGGCAATCGAGTTAAAAAGTTAGATATAAAGTATTGTTTGAAGTTTGGGGTTTTCTTTAAACATTTCTGTGTGGTCTTCGCACATACGCTCAGCATATTTAAGTACGTATGTAAAAAATTTTTACTAAAAAACTTTTGTAAACCTTTCTTTGGGGTATAATTTTTTTTTTTTTGCTGTTGTTGTTGTTGTTGTTTTGCCCAAATAGTATTAAATAAATAATTATACTGGGGAAAAATAAAGTAGAGAAATGAAAATATGAAAATTAGAAAAAAGGATCAACTCTTGCTTTTTAAGTTGAGTTGTGAATAAGTTTCTTTACTCCATGGAACGCATAAAAAATGTAACTTTTTTTTTTTTAAAGTATTTTACTAAAAGGACCTGTTGGTCATTAGTAGCTTAAGGAGAAAGTATGATTAAATTTTCGAAAATTTCTTTTTTTTTTATGTGCTCATTAGTAACGCGCTACAGTAGTAGTTGAAGAGAGAGAATTTATTGGAAATGCGATGTAGAAAAAAAAAATAAATATACATTTTTCTTTTTTGAACATTTGAAGCAAACGTAGGTCCTTGTAGTTCTTAAAATGGAATACTACTTTGTTTGCGGTATGGACAAGACTCTGCTTGCTTTTACAAAATTGTTAGTTCAATTCAAGTCTTCAATTGAACTTTCATTTAACAAAGTTGGCATTTGAAGCCTAACTTGTTTTTGATAAAGTTTAATATTATCGCCATCTTTCGCGATTATTCAGATAAAGTTAACCATAAGAGTAATAAAAAATTGAAAATCGTCGATTAAGTTTTTCACAAAAATCAAGATAAAAAAAATAGGCAGTAATCCGCTCTGTAAAGCGGTACCTTTATAACGCGATCTCATATTACGCGATATCAATCCCACGTATAACACGGGCATTCCGCCGTGTACATATTTCTGTACTCTGAAATTTATAATGATTTTCAGGTGTAAAAGATTCGTTAATACCAAAACCAGAAAAATGTTTGATGATTTGGGTTATACGAGGTCGTAAAAACGCGTTATATGGGAATACCGCGAAACCAATCGACCGCATTATAGGGGGCATTACCGTATATAGAAAGCGTATCTAGTCATCGGAATGTTTTCTGCATTTATAGCGATTATACGATAATTGTAAATAAAATTTTGAGCAAAGAGCCAAAGTAGGCAGATCAAGTTCATTTTGGAGGACTTTGCCAAGGTTCTGCAAAATGTTTTGAATCAAATTCAAATCAATTGCCTGTGTGGTGGTAGTCCATTCGAACACATGGGTTAACCTTCAACTTATCGCGCGATGTTTCGAATTGTGAGCGATTGAACGAAAGACGACTAACAAAAGTGCATACAAGGCACGACATAACCGACCCTCATCAAGTATATATACGTTACATGAGTTAGATGTTAGGAAATATAACGAACCAAAGATAAATCTAGTAACGCTTCAACCGTAAAACGAAAAATTCTCATATATATCTCCCCAAAGGACAACATACAGCCGATCGCAATCATTTCTAGATTTATTTTCCAAGTTCATAAGTGAAGTAGCGGCATTAAGCTTTACATGAATATTTACTTTACCTTGTAGGTAGTATGGTTTTCCCCAAGTAGGTCGTGCCTTACCTCAAAGCTGATTTGTAGGCATTAAGTGCGAGTATTTGAGTTGAAGTAAGTTTTTGAGCGATAACTGACGCATAGCTCTATGGTGAAATAATTTTGCGGTATATCCAATTTTTAAGGATAGGCATAAGAACGTTATCAACTGACTTGTGTATGCAAAGTTTATCCCAAAGTGAACCGGCATTAAGAGACGATTTGAATTTGATTTTTTTTTCTTTTTTATGTTCTAAAATTCGTTATATGAAATAAGAAACTATTTGCCATGACGTATAGCATAAAGGGGGGAGTAATTCTTTAATCAACCGTTTATTGGAAAAATGTTTTCCAGGGTATATATACACCAAAGGGGAGAATATTTGACTAATATGCTGATATATTACAATAAAATTTGAAGCGTAACTTTGCTGCAAGTTGAGAGGAAAATGAAATCTTATATAACTGTTAAGCAAACTTTCTCTTTGCATATATTTTGAAAGATAAACAACAACCCTGTTCGCACAAAGCATAAGGAAACATTTAATGACCGAAAAAAAAAAAAACTCGATTTAGTATTTAACATCTGTTGCCAAATCTTAACAAAAAAGTTAATAACTGACAAAGGTGTGACTAAAGAAGTAATTTGTCAGATGTTTAAATACTTTTTTTTTTTATAATTAAATGTGAAGGCATTATAAAATGTAATTTTGCTTAAACGAGAAAAAATGAAGAACGGTATGATAAGGCGAGGTAAGGTGTTGCACAGCAGCTTTTCGTTTATGCTTAAGCAGTAGCAATGAATGGATGGCACAATAAGCGATAAAAATTGCAGAAAACCATTATTGCCTTAGAAAGTAAGTCATTAAAAACTTTAACCATAGAAGTTAAAGCAAACAGTAGTTTTCCTCACATTAACCGATTGTAAGCGAGCATTAATTCACGTAAGATAACATCGAATTGTCAAATCTATCAATGCGGCATACACTTTCCAGGATCCATTGCAAGCGATACTTATTACCGAACTTGTAGGATGTAATTACAAAAGCCATGTTATTTATTGAAGAAGAGAGTAGAGCCCTCTTTTCCATTTTACAAAGTGCTGTTAAATCCGGTATAAGTTGTAACTCGGTATCTAAACTCTTTTAAGTCTGTCACGATTGTATTGTTTTTATTCATTTACTAACATAGCATATATCGTCTTAATGATATAAAAAGAAATGCAATTTCAGTCCAGAGCCATTGCATTTAAGATAAGTTTCTCTTCATATGTTTGCAGCAGCATATTTACAAACATACTGAGCTTATAGTCATCGCTCTATCGCCTTTAGTAATTGAGCTATAAAAATTCATAAATGTTGCTATAGCTTAGAGTTACACAAATTATAGACTAGAGAATTGTTTTCTAATTATTATTTAGAAACGAACTACTACTACTACTACTACTATTATAATTACAACCACTGCTACCACTACTCTACCAAAGGCACGTGCTTATCTTGCAAAAACTCATATAAGAAAATGCAAAACCAAAAAGAAGCAAAGATATATATTCTTAAACTAGAGAAAACACTTTACATACCTTGCGGTTATAATGAACAGTTTGTATGATTGATTGACTCTTACAGTGGTGGCTAAACGGTGAACCGGTTAATTATTTAACCGTGAGCTTAATAGTCAATAACACAAAATATGGCAACAATTGATAATCTGTCTACCAAAAGTGCAGGGATTTCATGCGCTGCGATATAGATTTTTCTCTATATTTTCTGGAATTTAATAAAAACCTATAAACAATTTGAAAAAATACAATTCCATATAGATATTTGTAGTAAAGTAAATAAAACGATTCACTTCACTTTCTGTTGACGACATTATTCTGTCGTTTGGTGTCTTTTTTCAAGGGTAACATTCTTTCTTTTTTTTTTTGTTGTTGTTTTTTTTTGATATGTTCAGCTAAATCTGTCAAATGCACCATAAAACAAATCAATCTGAAATTATGTTAAGGGAAAAAATCAAACAAGGCAGACACAAACAAAAGAGAAAGAGAATTAGTCGGAGACTAAAAAAAAAAAAAAAAAGACCAAAATTGAAAGGAAGAAAACAGTTATATAGCTTAAGTCGAACTTTTTAATATCTAGCAATAGCGCTTGTGCGCGCTATTTAAAGCCGAAATCCATCTGCTATATCGTGTATAGCGATCATATGTTCGTATGATACGTATTGCGTATAAACATCGCATTGTACGATTTGGCAGTGAACCTATTTATATACTGTACGCCCTATGCTCGTTTTTAGATAATAACGGACGAAACAGTTTCGATTGTGACTGTTGCGCGTTACTTAAATACTATAATCTATGAAGAGCAAGTGGTAAGGGTCCCAACTTTTTTTTTTTTTTTTTTTTTTTGGCTATTGTGGGCTCTACCGATTTTCGAATTTGTTGCGTTGAAGAGAGAAAAAACATGTTAGATGTGACTGTCGTTTTTCTAGCTCAAGTTTTAACGTATTTATTATCACACGGCTTGTGATGACCGAAATTGGGTTTAAATAAGTTCACCTGAAGCACGATTCACGGACTGTCGTAAGAAGAAGTTATGCTTTTGGAAAAGGATGAATGCCTTTTCCTCTCCAGAAGGCAACTTCGAGAGAGAATTCGTGTCAAAAAATTATTATTTCCACGAAAACCGCGTAAGTTGCAAACTCTTCGGCCTCTGTCCGGTATACAATTGAAAGTATTTTCGATGCATACATGTTCATTATATAAATATTTTTCTTTTATAATATTGATTAGATTAGCCAGTTTCCTAGTTAAGTGCTTGCAACGTACCGCAAATCAGATGGATGGGCGATTGTCGTATAAAAAGAAAAAGCTTGCTTTGCCGTTTTGGATATTTCAACCTTTTCTGTGGGTCAACTGCAATAAGTGTTTGGAATTAATCATTTCATCAACTAAAAACAAACCAGACTTTTCCAGTTCCACCAAATGCAGAATGTTGTCTTCCTGTCGAAGCGATGCAATCTCTGCTGAATCTGCTCACGAATTTTTACCCCGCGAACTCACAAAATAGAGTTACTTTTCATCTTCAGTTAGGATACTTTGTAAAAACAATTTATTCTTATGTCGTTCAGCTAAAGAAAAAGATGCTTTTGGCGTATGCTTTTCATTTGGCAATAAACTCGACATTTTCGTTGTTAAAAGAAACATTGTCTGCATTGCGATGTGTGTTGGTATTATGGCTTACGGCTTATTAATGCCAGAAGTTCAAACGTTTGTCGTCTACGTGGGCTGTTAGCAGCCAAAATTCCAATTTTTTGCTTACATATCTAGAAGAAATTAGATAAAAATACAAGAGTACAAGTTCTCTTCTGAAGCGTAGCGACCGGCAACAAACAAAATTGATCAGATAGCATCCATTTAACCGTGCGAAGTTTGTGTGTGTGTGTCATATTTCTAAGCATTACAAATGGAATAGTTCATTTTGCATGCCCTTATTATGTTATAGCGCTTATGTAAAAACAAGAAAAAATTTTACTACAAATCACTGATTGATATATCATTGATATGTCAGCTTAATAACACGGCATTGCAGCCGAAAAAAAAAAAAACAAAAAAACACAACAACAGCAATAACAAGTACAACAATATCGGAAAGAAGAAAACAGATTTACGCTGTCAAAATATAGCATTCATTCAATCGTTCGTTCATTCATTCCTTTGCTGTCAGCAACATTTGATCAGCCAGTTAGTTAGTCGTCGCGTCAGTCTCTTAGTATGATTTACAGTCATCAGCAGTATCATCTGTATCAGCATCTCGTCGTCGTTGTCGTCGTCGTTGTCGTTGTCGTCGTCATCATCAACGCAAGCAAATGAAATTGAAATTTATTCAATGACGTTCACAACACACACAGACAAGTAATATCCTATATAGAGTATATATATATATATATATATATATATATATATGTAATATATATATACGTATGTAGATACAAACATTAAGATAAATCTTTTAAGAATTGCTGACACGTCATTTTTGTGTGCACACGAACGTAAGCTGTTGTAGGTGTTTGCACCTATATGCACACATTATATGTGCGTGTGTGTGTGTGTGTGCATAAACATAAGTTAAGCAAACATTTGGATATTTTTTCCGATGTCAAGCATTATATATGCATGTTCTCTTCAATTTTAAACTAGATTTGCAATTAAATTTATTTCAAATTTAGAAACTCGTGACTCAATTTAAATTGTTTGCATTTAAAGCTCAATTATGTTAATTACATGTAAAAGTCTCGTTCGCTTCAATATTTCTAGGTTTCAGTCTTAATTTATTTCTTCTAGATTTCAGTCATCTTAACTTTATTAATGAATGCCGTTCACTTAAGTTCTGTTTTAGTTCTGTTTCAGTTCAGTTCAGTTCAGTTTAGTTTGATTTTAGTACTTAAGTTTTATGTTACATTCATTCGATATGCAATAACGAACACTCGTACAATAGTAAAGCAATAGAGCAATAAAAGCACTTTTGTGTCGTTTTTACTTTTGCCTTAAGTTAAATGAACAAAATCGCTACATTTCTAGGACCTTGGTATTAAATAGAGCGCAGGTGACCATAGCAATAAATTATTATTAAACTTATTATAATTAATTAGTTGTGTTTCACTTTTGACGCGAACTAAGAATTTTTTTTTTTTTTTTTTGTATATTGAGTTACGAAATAAGGTTGAACTTCGTATTTCTAAAACTTGACTTATTATTCTTAACGAAATATTTCTTAATGACGTCGTTATGTCGATTAGTATCGAATTAATTCTAAGAAATAAAAATATTTGCATCATCAGCAATGGATTTTTGTAGATAATTACATTATATGCAACGGTACAGATTTCTTCCCCTTGATGACTCGATGAATAAGTAAATAAAACTTTCCATTGCCTACTTTAAGAATATAGAAAAATTTCGTTAATTACGAATTGTCGATAGGGAGAGTCTGCGTTAATAAGCTTTCTGTGAAAATTTTCAAACAGCTATGTCTGCATGACTTCGAATACATAAAACTGGCGGATCATTTTGATATGAAGTTTAAAGATTTAATTAAGCACAAAGAAGTAACTGTACTATTGTAATGCTGTAGAAGCTCCTGTGTGCTATGTTCCATAGCTCAGATAAGTCTCGGTTAATTAAGAGTGTATGTGTAACTCCTATAAAAATGAGCGATGGTCAGAGATCCTACAAAATCATTTATCATATATGATAATAGAAATGGGTTTAGTCACGACCGTTCATTCGTTACTCCCTACGTGTTTTTTTTTTTGGTTTTGCATGGCCAATCATTCGGAGGTGAAAACAGAGTGATGCGTCAGAAAGAAGCGAAGAAGGAGGATAGAAAGTCCACGCAGCCCAGCCAATCTATGCGCGTTGAGTAAAAGCGGTTGAACAGTACTGAGATTCGAATCGGGTCGGAGAAAAAAAAACTGGAATTGGAAATTTCATACCTTACCAACAATGTTCTGGAATTGATTTAAGAAGAAAAATTGAAAATAAAACGTTTCAAACATTTTGAGTTCCACAAAAGCATTTACAGCCAGGCCTTAAAAAACTTTTAAGGAAATTTTCAGATATTGTTGATATTTCGCAAAATCTGAACATACAAATTTTTTTATGACAAATTGATCGACCATTGATTAAACAATCGATACCCGGTTGCAGTTCGCAATTACTGAGCTCTTGTCGTAATATTTTTAAAGATTATTGAATAATTTCCAAGAGACCTTTCTAAGCATCCGTCTGTTCAGCAGTTATGCTCTGCTTTTTCAATTAAACTTTTTCAAATTTGTTTGATGCTCCCTCCTTAGACTTCCGCTTGTGGAAATCTTAGACCGAAACATTTACGTACCGAAAAGTAAAAGAGAAATGAAATTATAAGAGATTGCTTTTTACTTCTTTCCTGAAAAGGTCAGCATCTCTACGATTGATTTCTTAAGAAAAATTTGAAAGAATTTAATATATTTCAAGTCTACTTTCCATAAGACTAGGACTGTTTATGCTAGTATAAGAATCCATTTATTGAATGTTCGATCAGGGACAACCCTTAACGCAAAAGTCGCACATAGATGAATATATTTTAAAATGAAGTACGTATTAGATTAAAATGAAAGACAACTTAAAAGTGCTAGGTCATGATAACAGATCGGCCAAAAAGCAGAGTTTATTATGGTCAGAAATAGATTTGTTTTCTGATTTACTTATTCGAATTACAAAATTTAGTGTTAAGAAAAATTCCAATTAGTAGCTCGTCTTGCCCTAAAGGTCTGGCACTCTCCGCGCTTTTTGAGAGTGACAGTCACAGATAACTGTATAACGCCAAGTGTAGATGTCCGTTATGTTTACTAAAGAATTTGAAGAATATTTTGCACAGAATGAATTATGTTTCTTTGAATTGAAGAAAGGAAATTATTTTCTACTTGATTATCTCTCCAATGTATCTACGTAGGTGAAAAGAGATAAGCTCCTTTTATATGTAATTTAGTGAAGTAATTTTTCTTAAGGAATAATTCATGATATGAACGCTTTAAATTAATTTAATTGAAAGTTATCTAATTATAACAGAAAATACAGCAAAAAAAAAAATAAATGTATATATATTTTTTTTTTGCAAGTTCGCTCATTGAATCGTCTTTATAATATATATATATCTTGTTTTACGCATGAACTTGTTTTAATTAAATTAAGTAAAGCGAAATAACACTTGCATTAGAAATGACAACAAAAGTTATTGTTGTTTGTTTCATAACAAAGAATCTTACGCAACATAAACATAGGCTCTTATTATGTCTTCTTCAGATACAGCCTCCATCAAGGACTTATATAAGCAATTAATTGGTTCGCATAAGTACTTTTAACTTTGTCTTTCTCGTCTTCAATTGCTTTGATAAACATAAGTTTGCTTTATTAAATTGATTAATTACAGTTTATTGTAATAAATTTATAGCTACTAGAAGAAACTTATGCATAAGCACACACACAACCACACACACACACACACACACACAAACATCCGCATACATACATACACATAAACAAAGCACTCGTTAGATAATCATGTAACTTTATGCGAAGGTTTAAAGATTGATTTTCGAAAAGAACAAATGATTTATTTATTTGAGAATAATTTTATGCGAAATTAAATAATATTTAAAGCGAAGCGATGGGCAAAATAAATCTCTTTATACGCTGAGCACAATTTAACTATTAAAAGATAGTTGGCGGCTTGCTTGTCTAACAAAGTTGTTTATCAACGAATTTCACTTAGCCGGAATTATTGATGATGATGATGATGATGGAATCATAGAGATTATCATTAGTGCGCAAAACCCGTGATATGTTTCGCTACTTTCAACTGCCGTTTATAGCTCACACCGATAATTATGTCATACGATTTTTTAAGCCATTACTTACCAAAGTTTGCTTCCTCTATGCGTCGAAGAGATATCCAAGTTGAAAGCAAAGCAGCAGTAAGGTAAAACAATAAACTGACCATGGAAATAGCATTTACGATTACTTGAACATCCGTTGCGTAGAGTGTGTTAGAATTTGTTACATATCCATTAAAAGCTCGATGTCAGCACGTCTTTGTTCTGAACTATGAAATGTTTAATTATTTCTGCTTTGATGCAGGGTTCACTACTGTCGAGATCTTGTGTGATTAATGCAAAGAATTATATTTTCCGGCCTGACCGATCCGCTTATGTTTGATATTTGTCTCAAGTGAAACATATTCACTTTTATCAGGTATGCGACCAAGACAAGGTGCAAATTCTCTCCCAAGTAACGAATTAACGAATATCTTCCATCTGGCATCGGAAAATATGTAATGTTTGTAGTTCTATTGAAAAGATTAAATGTTCGGGACGCACCTTTGTCTTAAGAATTCTATCTTAATTGATAGTAAACAAATCAATTTCAATTTGGTTCCAAACGTATTTTAGTTAAAAATTATTCAAATTCTAGCGAATTTTTAATTTATGTATAAAATATATGTAAAATCATTATATAGGAAAAAAAAAAAAATACAAAATGAAATATAAATTGAAATGCAAATATTTTATTATAATGAATGTCTTTGACACTAGACGCTATCGATCACTATGGTATGCTAAGTTTATCATTAATATGATATGACATTCAACAAATAGTGTGCATATATCCGATTCAGGTGTTGATCTAGAAAATTTTATCTTTAGGATGCTAATGGAGTTTCTTAAATCGTAAAAGTATAAGCGGAAGGCGCTAAACTCGAACTGTGCAAATAGTGATGAAAGATTTACTTAAAGAAAGAAGAAGGAAGAGAGTTTTGAGCGATAGCAACAAAAATTAAATATAAAAAAAAAAACAAATTGCTCTGTCGAAACATATTCTTGGGGCATTCAAGAATTGCCAGCCATTTCTTTATGTTTACGATATGAGTTATAAGGTTAAGGTTAGTTAGCTGCGTTTGATTTAACTGAGACTAGAGGTTGTACAATTTGATGAAACGTTTTCGTGAAGCAGTCATGTTTGAATTAAGGATACAGTCTACTGGGTCAAAACATAAGGTATATAAGCAAGCAACTGATATGTTATGGGTTCTCATTTATATCATAATATGAGATTTTATTTAATGGACTATATATAAAAGTTCTCAATAATAATAAGCGTAGTCTCGCATTCGTTACATTGCATTCAAATGAAGTTCTGTTAAGAAGACATTTGATACAGTTTTGATACAATAAAATAGCAAACCACAACATATACTGAATTCACCCTTTGAGCTGTAAAACTAGCCGAAAGTGTCCAAAAATCATTCAAGTCGGCAAACCTATAACAACAAAATGGCACTTCAATCTTGCGAACCGATTTGTGGGAAAAATCTGACATGGACTATTTCTCATGAGGACAAAATGGGTTAGAAAATTTGGTCAAAGTATTGATCCTTCTTATGTAATTTGATTCCCTTCTACTTCCATCTGATTGTAAACCCCAGAAAAAGCTTTTATACTTCTTACTTCATACCGCTTGAACTACAAAGTCTCTAAATATAAGCGCCAATTTCAAGATCCTTGAAGTAACCGCAAACAGCTGTACTAAAAGGTTCAGAATTATTAGCGAAAAACTTGAGTTTCCATTGCTGATAGAAAAAAAAAGACACATGGGTCTCTATATATCGATTAGGGCGGTTTGGGTCAGAATTTTTATATAGTTTTTATATTTGTACTATTATTATCAGAGAAGAAATTCCAAGAATAATCTCTTAAAGCACAGGGAATTCCAAGACTAATCTCTTTATTAAAAACTAATCGACTTTATTGAAAACTCTCTCGCACTTAAGATTTCAACCCGCGATCACTGAGTTGTTAGTTTAGACTCTTTGTCTACTTGGCCACTCAGGCGGATGCTGTTTTTATAAATTTTTATAAACTCTCCCTTTTTCGAAAGTAAGAAGAGATGTACCTTCTATTATACTTTATGCACATTTGGATTTTCCGACGATATAGGGCACCCGTAGGGTATAGGGAGAGATGAGTGGTGCTCAATCAAGTCACAATTTTGGAAGTATAGGTCAATAGATCATAAATTATTTCCTTTTATATTGTTCGCGATGTGCACGACTGAATCCCGGCATTGGAAATAATAAGTAGCCGCAAGGTTATGAAAATTTAATCGATTTTCTTCCTATAGTTTTTCTAGAATATTTTTTCGGAATTTTATCTCCTAACATGGGAATTTAAAATATCTTTGATCTATAAAAAAAACTCAATTTAATTGTTAAGCCTTCTATTTCGAAAATGCTGCATGCACCGTAGGCTTCAAAAATATATAAGCATTTACAGGAAGTGAAAATTGTATGTATTTGTCTATATATTTATATATGAGAGATTGCATGCTGTTGAGAACTTCAGTTTAAAATGCTTTCTCAATTCCTCACTTATAAAAACAACGTAATTAAGGATGGAAAAGGAAGATGTGATGGACATTTGCATATAGGCTTTCGTAATTTACAGAATTTTGTATTTATTGCTATTATTGCATTCACATAAGTAAACTCAGTGAGACAGTGAGAGAGAGAGTGAGAGAGAGAGAGAGAGAGGATGACTTTGACATATAACACTTAAGGTTTTTAGTTTTCATAAATAAATAAATGTGAATATACTTTTATGTGTGTGTCTGTGTGTGTCTGTGTGTGCTTGTGTGCGTGTGTGTGTGTGTGTGTAATGGCGTGCAAATGAACTTTATTTATACATTTTTTTCGCATTGTTTGTTGTTGTGTCTATCCTGCAGGTATAACTGTAATATATATATAAATAGAAAATATTTATTGGATTTGATATTTCACACATATCCCAGATATCATTCATTTACAAAGCTTGTGAAGGAGACTAAACATTTAAAATACAATAAGTAGGTGTCAAATATTAGGTCGAGCCATAAGTAACTTTGCTTTTTCTCACTGAATAACAAAATTATGTTCATTTAACTGTTGACTATGAGGTATTCAATCTTTTCAGTATACCTCTGGTTGATCGACGTGAATTTTGCCCCAATATTGCCTTTAAAAGATTGTCGTCAAAGTCGAAAGTTTGTCCCGTCGGATGTCTCCAGAACGGAATTTTACAAACCTATGTTCAACTATCCGATTAGGTATCAGTCCTTCACCGTATATGCTGTATATTCTTCCAGCTGTCGCCGTAGCACTAATGACTTTAATTTAATTTCCCAAACTATTACATGGCGAATATGCACTTTGTGACTCTCAGAGATTAAGAAAAACACTTAACCGTAATATGCACCATATGAACCGGTTGACAGAAGACTAGCTTGTTTGTTTCGGCGACCTATTGTGGATAGATAAGTATAATAGATTTTAGCTAACTGCATCGGAAGTTACTTATGACTCGACCTAATAGGAAGGAATTTATGTGAAATTTCCTATAGACTGCTTTTTTTTTTTTATAATTTTGTTAATGAATAACAATTTTTTATGATATGGCAAAGAAACATTTTAGAAGTCACAAAACTCTCAAAACAGCAAATCAAAGGCGATTTAAAAACACATCTGAGGAGCTCTTAAATTTAAAACTTTTAATACGAAACCGATTGTTAACAGAACTTGGGTATTTTCAAAAATCATTTCCTCCACCTTAAAGAAATACGCCCAACCTTGCAGATCTCGAAGACAAATTCATCACTATTCGTTGATTGCAGCAACATATGGTACTAAGGTGTTAAAACATATATATAATATAAGTATTTCGTCAGACATGATGCTTGCTTTCGCAAAGCCGATTTTCTCTAGTACTTTAGCGTGTCGTTGTTATACTAATCGTTCTTTGCTGAGACACATCTTATGTTTCACCCGCAGTCCTCGCTCTTTTCGCCAAAATACTTCTACAAACACATATATCGAAAAAAAAATTATTGTCAATCAGTTTATCATTTAACCGATTTACCAAAACAATATTGAAAAGCTTTTCTCGCTACATCCGTTCACATTACCTAAAGAATATGCAAAATTTTCACACATGTATATATAAAGATAGATAATGAAATTTTTGCAATTAATCACTTGTATTGGACTCCATTCTGAGATATTGCTATTATCAAAGGATGAGGGGTATATTCACTTTGTCAAAAGGTTTGCAACGACCAGAAGGAAGCATCAGAGACTCCACAAACGGTATACACGTTCTTGATCAACATCAAATTGTAAATCGATTTAAACATGTCCGTCTCTCCGTCCTGTATTGTTGATACTTTTTTACATTTCTTTTCAAATAACTTTTTGAATCGAACTTTTAGCTTTTAATAAAACTCTGTCAATATTTTATAGGAGCTATAGGATTAAAGAGGTCCCGTTTATATTTGAGTCTCCGTAAGATTTAAAAGCTTGCACCACTGTTGGCATTTGTTTGGTGATATCAATTAATTTCAGAGATAATTCCAGTTTTTACGTTTCCATGGACAGTGACTTTTCAAAGGGGGAATTAATAAAACATGCAGGTATTTGCTGTCATTTCAAATAAAGGGGATATAAAAAGTATTTTACTGCTGTACAAACAATAATTTTGTTACAAATTGAAGCCAAAATAAATGAATAAAGACAAATTAAGTTAACTTGATTTCAATGTTCAATGACCTAAATTCCCATGAACATTATACAATATAACATAACATCGTACACAATAACAACAAAAAATTTACTACCAAACTCCCCAGAGTAACTTTAATGAATTGTTCTTTTGCAAAGTTTTTTTTTCCTGTTTTTTTTTTGGTTTTTTTTTTTTTACTTGACGTGTTTTGCTTTCGTTGTAGTGACGGTAATTAGGAAATAAGGTGAACTTTAAAGGTCACGCTGTTGAGCACGGTGGTTGGCTTGCTTGAGGAGACAACGCAAAAGAAAAATGCAATACGTAGATAAATAGAGCAAAATTTGAAATTGAAAACAATGTTGCGAAATTTTTAAAAGAAATAAATAAAAACTATGTATATAGAGATTGCTTTAGATGCAACATTTGTTAGGTTTTATAGGTATTCATTATGTCTGTCCATTCATGGAGTAAACATGGAGTCTACGTGGAATGTTTCTTTAACTCATTAATGGCTAGTTTTTATTCCTTAGTAATTTTGTTTTACTTTTTCTTCTCCACTTTTCTATTCACTGCAAGTAGCTTGAGCGGATTGTAATAATGGCTACAATTTCTACATTAATTAAATCATTTCGATTTAAAGAAGTCATGTAAGCTTAAAATATAACTAAAATTAAACTTCATTACAAAGAATTCAGTAAAGCCCAGTGGGAAGCTTGTATATGAAAAAAAAAAAAATTCCATAAAAAAATTATATTAATTAACACATATTTCACGCACGAATTAGCTTAGCTTCCCATCCACAGAATTTTAGTGAATAAAGAAGCTCGTCTAGGTTCAGCGAAGATGACCAAAGGTGAACATCGTTTCGGAAGAGATGGCTAGAACAAGAAGACTTTACTAAAATCTGAATTAGGTTAAGACTGTTACCCTATGGTATGCTTTATTGATAATCCATTGCTGAATTCTTAGAAAATCCTTCCACGTTGTTTAATCTTAAATATCAATTAGGTGAACTTTTGTACCACAACGCTTAGAAAGTGAAAAAACAAAAAACTACTTAAGAAGGAGTTATGACATTAGTGCCTAATAAGAAAATTCAACTCTGGAAGAACACAATTTCCATTCCTTCGAACTCCCCTTAAGCTTTAATATTAATTTAAATCTATTACTATTATTGGGAAAATAATCTATGATCCACAAGTGTTTGTAAAGTTCACAGTACCCAGCCGTGACATGATTTCTTCACATCAATATAAGCTAACTGTAAGTCTACTGCATTAAGCTTGGCAGTTGTGTTTTCTTTCCTTAAATAATAAAACTAACTATTACCTTGAAATATTTTGCCTTATAAAGCGATTGCGGTGTTGTTGTGGTTCCTTTTTTTTTTTCTTTTTGATTTAACACGAACGTAAACGTTTTTCAATTAAATTTTTAACATAAATTGTTTTTTAAATAAGAACGAAAAACCTCCCTAAAGAAAATCTATTAAAAAAGATTATTAAAGACAAAAAAAAATCTATTAAAAAAGATTATTAAAGACAAAAAAAAAACTACAAATAAAAAAAGAAAAGAACGATTAAATAGAAACTAGTGCAACAAGCGAGGGCATGTTTGTGACGTTATCTCGCTTAAAGCATCTCAAAAGACGGTCTTGTAGACAAACAGATTTTCTTAAGCTTTTTATCTGCAACGCAAAAGTGTTTACCAAGAATTGCTGGAAGCATTAAAGCGCCACGTGGAAAATAATCAAAAAATAAAAAATATATGTATATATATATATACATATATATATATATGTACAAAATTGTAAACACTTTTTTCATGCATACAAGAAAAGTTATCTTCAATAAGTAAGAACACCGTTGTCACCCTAAAGGCGACGCTTGGAAACCCATCATTTGTTTCATTTGTCAAATATATAAATAAATAAATTATAATATAAAATGTAATAATAATAATAACAGTATAATAAAAAATGTAAATCAGAAAACTTTATGCTTACGACATATTAGGATAGAACTAGAATAGAGTAGACCTAGTTGACAGGAAAATAAAGCTTGTCCACCTTATTGATGTCTCCATAATACCAATAAATGGCAATGAATAGCTGACAGTGTCAAACTAGCGCCAATAGTAATAATAGCTTCTCTTTGTACAGGCATTTTGCCAAAAAGAATTTAAAAAAACGGACACGAAATCTGAAAATCAATAAAGAAATGCAGTAGACGATGACAACACAGACCGTTAAAATTATAGGACTTTGCATAGGTGGCTTTGAATAAAGGAATTAACAAGTGATATGACCTTTTGTTGTTTATCGGGTAGCTTGCAGATGCTCTTGTGGCAGAAACTGCGCTAATTCCAACAACTTCTCACATTTTCAACTTCTGCATAAGCCTGATCTGCTAAATATGAAATATTGATCTAGTCAGAAGTAGGTAGTAGATCCGAAGAATACTCAATTCAAGTTGAAGTCTTGCGTTGCCAGCTTTTACTGCATCCTCTTCGAGCCTAACATTTGTTGCAGGAAATCTCACAACTTAATTTCTAAAATGTTTCATACTGCATTACTGCATTTTCATCTCAAGTCGTTTCCATAACTTGAGTGTCGTTTTTTTTTTTTTTTTTTTTTTTTTTTTAATATTTTAAAATGAAATAACATGCAGTGCTGTAAATAACAACCATCTCCTTACACTTCGATACATACTGAACGACGGCTTGTAAGCAGCTGCAACTTGTATCGTACAACCATCAACGTCTAAACTACGTGTACTCAAAATTTCGGGGAAAAAATGAAAGTGTCATGTATGGTTTTTGGAGCAACTAATTTCAACTTGGATAACTTATTTGTTCGACTACAGCACATATGTATAGTGTCGGATACCTTTCACCTTAAAAGAAAGGGATAATAAAGAGTATAATAGCAGCACTTATGCTAATAATGCTACTAATGTGATGTAATATGTTACGTTACGCTAATTATTCAATTCCTTTTTAAAATAAACTTCGTCCCGATAAGCCATGAAATATTGCAATTCAACTGACTTGCCTCGACTGACTTTTGACTCACTTTCCACTCACTTGTCGACATCTTTTTGATTGACTCGCCTTCTACAGATATTCTACTTATATATCCTTTTACAAGTAAATTTTTTCTACCGTGATCCATAGACGTCAATTCTTGTTGTTAATCTTTTCCCCTTTTAGTAGCAGGCAAATACTTGGTTTTTCTCTCTTTAGAGAATTTTTCTTCTTAGAAAATCGACTAATTTTCATAAAAACTCAAATCATCAAATACTTCGTAATATACATTAAAATCCGTATATAAAATTTAAGAAAATTATTTAGTTTTCCTTTTGTCTGCACTTCGGACGTTTTCCGGCAGACGTTGAGGACTAATTTTTCTCATAGTTTTCGTGTTCTCTTCATTTCGGACGTTTTAAGGGAGACATAGTGGATGGAAATGGAGTTTGGATTAAATTTCGTTTTGTTGATACTTTTGAGGTTAGTTCAGTTTTACACTGAACATTCTCTTGACGAGGCTTGCGTTCACCGGTCATTATCCAAGTTTGTCAATTTCAAAACTTTATAAATTTCATGACTAGAATGATAGTCAAAGAATAATCTAAATTAGAGGCAGATAAGGAGACAGACGACAAGCCCTTGAGGCAAAAATTTATATCTTTTTTCTTTTTCTTGTCATTCATTGAATTCGTTCAATTTATACGCTTAACGACAACATTCGGAATTCGCTAAAACTGTGTTCATTAGCGGCCTGAATATTTTTTAGGTTATGCCAATTGCTTTTAGTGTCTGTGATGTATATTTCTGAACGTTACAAACGGAATAACAATTTTTTTATATCAGTATTACCTTATAATGGACATAATTTTTTTGTTTTCTTTTTTCTTTCCATAAAAAACACTAAATGTAAAGTGGAACACATATCAGCATACAATAATCCATATAAACGTATATACAAGTTATCATACATTACAACCAATACACCCTTCTTACGTTTTACTGTTGGTAGTATCACTTGTTTTTTTTCTCTTTTTTTTATTTTTTTGTAGTTATTGTTTTTGTTGGTTTATAACAGAAAAAAAAGTAAAACTGGGAAAAAATCACTAGCAATGTAAAAAGCAGCCAAAATAATTTTAACACCATAGCACAACATGATGTTTTATCGAGAGTTTTAGTTGTTGTTTTTCTGCATCCATTGACTGACTACAGACTGCAGGCGTAACAGTTTCAATTTTGTGTGCGCTTAGAGTGTTGAATCCTTCTCATAAAGTAGCTATCAACAGCACCAGCAGTTACGCCCCCCGCAACCCAAGCACCTGCTTTTTCACAAAATGAAAAAGAAAAGTGTATAAATTTTGTCATTCCATGTGTAACGTTCGAGGTGCAACGAAAGCACTAACTATAATAGATGCACCTTAAGTGACCTTTTTGCTCTCTATTTATCATGAATTTCGAAGCGAAAGAAGATGGAAAAATCAAAAATTGAAAATTTACAGTTATGTTCAAATATTTTGAATATTTAATTTGTTACTTCAACTAGAGCAGTTGTCAAAATTCTTTCTTAATAAACACACTCTGTACACCATCTGTCGAGCGAATAGAAATTCTTTTCCGTTAATCGTGTAAAGTGTACGCACTTTTGCTTAAGATAAGTAGCTGCCCGATGCTGCCACCAGAAATCTGATCTCTCAACTAAGTCGGATCAGAAATTCTGCTAATTGCAAACTGAGAAATTTTTGCTACGAGTCAACGAGATTGGTGAGAAAATGGACCCGCATAACTATTAATAAAATCGAGTATTTTGTAAGAGTTTTTTTGATTTTAAAAGATCTTAGTTTTTAGAATGATTTATGGTAAGATACCGCTCTAAAAATCTTTTCATACGTTTCAATTGTTGAACGCAATCAATGTTGTGCATGACATAAGAGACGTAAGTCATTGATGCTGGTGATGGTGGGTATAAAAATATTCGGTCCAATCTACACGTAATTTCTCTTGTATATTAAGTTCGTATTGTGTCTTTTTTTTTTAGGAAATTCCAATAGCTTTTAGTAGATTTTTGCTTTGCTTGCATAGTTACGTGTACATAACATCGTACATATGTACATGCGTTCATAAACTAATTCCCCTGCAGCATATATGTGTAAATTTTCTGTTATCTGTCAGATACAGTATTAGATAAACGAGAAGAAATAACTCGTTTAGGTAGAATTGGAAATAATTTTTTTTGTTTTTGTTGTTTTGCAAAAATGGTAAGTCTATTCTCTTAGAATAAAAATATACTTGAATATGTATATTACAAATTGATTTGATTGCCTTTCAATTATCGTTAGTTAATAAAAATTTATTAAGTAATAAACGTTTTGGATGAATACAACTTAGGCAAAACAATTTAAAATGCTTTGATGAAGCAAGCGAAACAAATTGTTCGAAAACTTAAGGCGATTTAAATAATAATAAATATTGTTATTAAAGAAATCAAAAAAAAAAAAAGAAGAAGAAACACACACACATGTAGTTGTTGCATGAACTTTTTAGTCATTAAATCGATTTTGCGATGATTAGATCTTGATATAAAATTAGATTCTCTTCTTCTTCTTAAAATGAGATATTGTTCATTTTTGATAAGTTCTTAACTAACTATATTAGACAACGTGAGCTAATCTCAAGGTAAGCGCTGCACTTAAGAGAAAACGATATGAAGTGAAACTATTGAAACCAAATGTTTAGCTTTCGAAATATGTTTGCAAAAAAAAAAAAATTTTTTTTTCTTATTATTCCCTACTACCCTCTAAACACACTCTGACAATAGTTTTTATTTCCTTTAACACATCAAAAATTCGATTACAGTCATGTTGTTCGTAGTGCTTCAATATAGGCTAATCCATGGTAGGGATTTTACAGAAATAAAAGAGGCTTTTCCATCAATTAAGTCTTTTAACAGGATTCTAAGGCTTTCTCAGCATTGCCAGCCTGTATATCGCACGACATACTACCGCGGCTCGTCATTACTTACACGGTCCATTCGTCATTACTTACACGGCCTTTGAAACAATTTACCAGCTGAGGTCTTGCCTGCCCTGGCTGAAGTTTCCATGTTTCAATCAAACATACATAAACACTATTTCCCCCTTTCATCCGACTCTGCCCTTAGCCCTTCCTGATAACCATAGTGCTAGCGCGTCTAGGAGACATCGTCTGGGTCTCTGGTCATATGCGAAAAAAAAACATTCCTTAACTCTAATCTTGCCAAACACTGGTATTTCGTCACTTTTGATCTTTGATTATTTCATATTGCATTTCTGAAAAGCACAACGTCCGCGTGTAATATTTTGTGTTTATATACAAGTTGTTTTCATATCTAAATGAACTTAACCTATAAATAAATGCAATAACATATTAATTATTTTTTTGAAAAATAATCTTAGGCTCACTAGATTTTGAGTCACAGAGAGTTTTTGGTCCGTTGCACAGTTTTGAGACCCATAGTATTACGATAAAGGGGGCCAAAAAATTTGCGTTTCCACAATTTTTGGTATTGAAAATTTACCGCGTTCTATATACTAGAAGATCAGTTGAACCTGATGAAGACAAAATAAAGTGATTAACTAAAGCAAAGCGACGAGCAACAATTCCAACTATTGCTGATAGATTACATTTATCGAATCCGACAATTCACAGTAATATATTTATCCGCAACAACAAATTGCTTTTCATTTCGAACAAAAAACAAAAGTGCGAATTGACTTTCCCAGCAATCTAATATTTTTAGGAAATAAAAAATAGAAACAATGGAGTCATTCTCGTGAAACATTTCTAATTTGAAGTGTCATGCAGCGCGCCATGTAGCTTTGGCAAAATTGAATTTAACAAAAAAAAAAAAAAAGATTCACTTTATTTACATGTCTGCAAACAGACACGTATGGAAGAGAATTTTGAAAATGTTGTTCGGAATTTTTCAATTTTTGACCAAAAACGTCAGTCTTTTGTCAATAAATAATTTTTAAATTAACTTATGAAAAATACACTGCATTTTTCGCTCAAGTCATTATCAAGTCATTTTGTCTTGCGACCAATGCCTACAATGTGGTTGTTTACTGGTAAACTACATATCACATTTGCCTGAAGTAGTGTATAACCTGGACAGGCCCTAAGGCAAATATGTGTAAGTTTCTTGACTTGTTTTCTTTAAATGTATTTCAATTATAATTGAATTGAAGATTTAATTTAATAAAGATTGCCAAGAAAGATTTTAAAAGTATTTTAGTTTGAGGGCAATAAAAATTTCATAAATGTATCTACGTATGTATTCTCTTTTAAATTATATTAACATTTTTTATACACTACACCACATGGTATATTAAGTTTGTGCGAACGTTCACCTTTTATTATGCCGATCGATTCAGAATCACTCTCTTGTCTGTCCATGTATTCTTGCCTTCAAACTACATAGCACAACCTATAAGATATTTTGATGAAATTGCGTACACTGACGTGTTATGATCCTAAGACGAGTGCTTTTCACAACGATTCGGATCGGACCACTGCTATCGGCCACGTGCTGTAAAAAAGCTTAGGTTTGAGAAAAAAAACTCTTGCAATTTTTAATATTTCAAACCCGTGTGCAATAGCGTATCAGCATTCTAATAGTGGTGTGAAAAATGTGGTTCGGATAGAAAAATTTTTGGAGATCTCTGCCATATAAACGTTCCTATGAAAATTGAGTCCTCAAACGACAAAAATGCCCAATTTTCATTATTTGTTAATGAAGATGGGTTCGTGATAATAGTTGGCTATAAATATTAATATTACGGAACCTAGAGCATGTAAGTCTAGTTTCCGGTTTTTATTTTATATAAGGGTCCTGATGGAAAATAACCCTCCATATGGCA